>NC_092575.1:18068603-18104903 GCF_037975245.1 Apostichopus japonicus | reverse complement strand
CGTGACGTATTTTGGATCGCGGGCTCGAGACCAGGTGGGGGCAGTTTGCTTTTGCCGCGATCTTATACGGTCTCTGGAAGTTTAAGTATTAGAAACGAACATAGATTTATATCAACTGCTGTCGTGGCGCGGTTGGTTGCTCTGTACCTCGAGAGCGTGACGTATTTTGGATCGCGGGCTCGAGACCAGGTGGGGGCAGTTTGCTTTTGCCGCGATCTTATACGGTCTCTGGAAGTTTAAGTATTAGAAACGAACATAGATTTATATCAACTGCTGTCGTGGCGCGGTTGGTTGCTCTGTACCTCGAGAGCGTGACGTATTTTGGATCGCGGGCTCGAGACCAGGTGGGGGCAGTTTGCTTTTGCCGCGATCTTATACGGTCTCTGGAAGTTTAAGTATTAGAAACGAACATAGATTTATATCAACTGCTGTCGTGGCGCGGTTGGTTGCTCTGTACCTCGAGAGCGTGACGTATTTTGGATCGCGGGCTCGAGACCAGGTGGGGGCAGTTTGCTTTTGCCGCGATCTTATACGGTCTCTGGAAGTTTAAGTATTAGAAACGAACATAGATTTATATCAACTGCTGTCGTGGCGCGGTTGGTTGCTCTGTACCTCGAGAGCGTGACGTATTTTGGATCGCGGGCTCGAGACCAGGTGGGGGGCAGTTTGCTTTTGCCGCGATCTTATACGGTCTCTGGAAGTTTAAGTATTAGAAACGAACATAGATTTATATCAACTGCTGTCGTGGCGCGGTTGGTTGCTCTGTACCTCGAGAGCGTGACGTATTTTGGATCGCGGGCTCGAGACCAGGTGGGGGCAGTTTGCTTTTGCCGCGATCTTATACGGTCTCTGGAAGTTTAAGTATTAGAAACGAACATAGATTTATATCAACTGCTGTCGTGGCGCGGTTGGTTGCTCTGTACCTCGAGAGCGTGACGTATTTTGGATCGCGGGCTCGAGACCAGGTGGGGGCAGTTTGCTTTTGCCGCGATCTTATACGGTCTCTGGAAGTTTAAGTATTAGAAACGAACATAGATTTATATCAACTGCTGTCGTGGCGCGGTTGGTTGCTCTGTACCTCGAGAGCGTGACGTATTTTGGATCGCGGGCTCGAGACCAGGTGGGGGCAGTTTGCTTTTGCCGCGATCTTATACGGTCTCTGGAAGTTTAAGTATTAGAAACGAACATAGATTTATATCAACTGCTGTCGTGGCGCGGTTGGTTGCTCTGTACCTCGAGAGCGTGACGTATTTTGGATCGCGGGCTCGAGACCAGGTGGGGGCAGTTTGCTTTTGCCGCGATCTTATACGGTCTCTGGAAGTTTAAGTATTAGAAACGAACATAGATTTATATCAACTGCTGTCGTGGCGCGGTTGGTTGCTCTGTACCTCGAGAGCGTGACGTATTTTGGATCGCGGGCTCGAGACCAGGTGGGGGGCAGTTTGCTTTTGCCGCGATCTTATACGGTCTCTGGAAGTTTAAGTATTAGAAACGAACATAGATTTATATCAACTGCTGTCGTGGCGCGGTTGGTTGCTCTGTACCTCGAGAGCGTGACGTATTTTGGATCGCGGGCTCGAGACCAGGTGGGGGCAGTTTGCTTTTGCCGCGATCTTATACGGTCTCTGGAAGTTTAAGTATTAGAAACGAACATAGATTTATATCAACTGCTGTCGTGGCGCGGTTGGTTGCTCTGTACCTCGAGAGCGTGACGTATTTTGGATCGCGGGCTCGAGACCAGGTGGGGGCAGTTTGCTTTTGCCGCGATCTTATACGGTCTCTGGAAGTTTAAGTATTAGAAACGAACATAGATTTATATCAACTGCTGTCGTGGCGCGGTTGGTTGCTCTGTACCTCGAGAGCGTGACGTATTTTGGATCGCGGGCTCGAGACCAGGTGGGGGCAGTTTGCTTTTGCCGCGATCTTATACGGTCTCTGGAAGTTTAAGTATTAGAAACGAACATAGATTTATATCAACTGCTGTCGTGGCGCGGTTGGTTGCTCTGTACCTCGAGAGCGTGACGTATTTTGGATCGCGGGCTCGAGACCAGGTGGGGGCAGTTTGCTTTTGCCGCGATCTTATACGGTCTCTGGAAGTTTAAGTATTAGAAACGAACATAGATTTATATCAACTGCTGTCGTGGCGCGGTTGGTTGCTCTGTACCTCGAGAGCGTGACGTATTTTGGATCGCGGGCTCGAGACCAGGTGGGGGCAGTTTGCTTTTGCCGCGATCTTATACGGTCTCTGGAAGTTTAAGTATTAGAAACGAACATAGATTTATATCAACTGCTGTCGTGGCGCGGTTGGTTGCTCTGTACCTCGAGAGCGTGACGTATTTTTGGATCGCGGGCTCGAGACCAGGTGGGGGCAGTTTGCTTTTGCCGCGATCTTATACGGTCTCTGAAGTTTAAGTATTAGAAACGAACATAGATTTATATCAACTGCTGTCGTGGCGCGGTTGGTTGCTCTGTACCTCGAGAGCGTGACGTATTTTGGATCGCGGGCTCGAGACCAGGTGGGGGCAGTTTGCTTTTGCCGCGATCTTATACGGTCTCTGGAAGTTTAAGTATTAGAAACGAACATAGATTTATATCAACTGCTGTCGTGGCGCGGTTGGTTGCTCTGTACCTCGAGAGCGTGACGTATTTTGGATCGCGGGCTCGAGACCAGGTGGGGGCAGTTTGCTTTTGCCGCGATCTTATACGGTCTCTGGAAGTTTAAGTATTAGAAACGAACATAGATTTATATCAACTGCTGTCGTGGCGCGGTTGGTTGCTCTGTACCTCGAGAGCGTGACGTATTTTTGGATCGCGGGCTCGAGACCAGGTGGGGGCAGTTTGCTTTTGCCGCGATCTTATACGGTCTCTGGAAGTTTAAGTATTAGAAACGAACATAGATTTATATCAACTGCTGTCGTGGCGCGGTTGGTTGCTCTGTACCTCGAGAGCGTGACGTATTTTGGATCGCGGGCTCGAGACCAGGTGGGGGCAGTTTGCTTTTGCCGCGATCTTATACGGTCTCTGGAAGTTTAAGTATTAGAAACGAACATAGATTTATATCAACTGCTGTCGTGGCGCGGTTGGTTGCTCTGTACCTCGAGAGCGTGACGTATTTTGGATCGCGGGCTCGAGACCAGGTGGGGGCAGTTTGCTTTTGCCGCGATCTTATACGGTCTCTGGAAGTTTAAGTATTAGAAACGAACATAGATTTATATCAACTGCTGTCGTGGCGCGGTTGGTTGCTCTGTACCTCGAGAGCGTGACGTATTTTGGATCGCGGGCTCGAGACCAGGTGGGGGCAGTTTGCTTTTGCCGCGATCTTATACGGTCTCTGGAAGTTTAAGTATTAGAAACGAACATAGATTTATATCAACTGCTGTCGTGGCGCGGTTGGTTGCTCTGTACCTCGAGAGCGTGACGTATTTTGGATCGCGGGCTCGAGACCAGGTGGGGGCAGTTTGCTTTTGCCGCGATCTTATACGGTCTCTGGAAGTTTAAGTATTAGAAACGAACATAGATTTATATCAACTGCTGTCGTGGCGCGGTTGGTTGCTCTGTACCTCGAGAGCGTGACGTATTTTGGATCGCGGGCTCGAGACCAGGTGGGGGCAGTTTGCTTTTGCCGCGATCTTATACGGTCTCTGGAAGTTTAAGTATTAGAAACGAACATAGATTTATATCAACTGCTGTCGTGGCGCGGTTGGTTGCTCTGTACCTCGAGAGCGTGACGTATTTTGGATCGCGGGCTCGAGACCAGGTGGGGGCAGTTTGCTTTTGCCGCGATCTTATACGGTCTCTGGAAGTTTAAGTATTAGAAACGAACATAGATTTATATCAACTGCTGTCGTGGCGCGGTTGGTTGCTCTGTACCTCGAGAGCGTGACGTATTTTGGATCGCGGGCTCGAGACCAGGTGGGGGCAGTTTGCTTTTGCCGCGATCTTATACGGTCTCTGGAAGTTTAAGTATTAGAAACGAACATAGATTTATATCAACTGCTGTCGTGGCGCGGTTGGTTGCTCTGTACCTCGAGAGCGTGACGTATTTTGGATCGCGGGCTCGAGACCAGGTGGGGGCAGTTTGCTTTTGCCGCGATCTTATACGGTCTCTGGAAGTTTAAGTATTAGAAACGAACATAGATTTATATCAACTGCTGTCGTGGCGCGGTTGGTTGCTCTGTACCTCGAGAGCGTGACGTATTTTGGATCGCGGGCTCGAGACCAGGTGGGGGCAGTTTGCTTTTGCCGCGATCTTATACGGTCTCTGGAAGTTTAAGTATTAGAAACGAACATAGATTTATATCAACTGCTGTCGTGGCGCGGTTGGTTGCTCTGTACCTCGAGAGCGTGACGTATTTTGGATCGCGGGCTCGAGACCAGGTGGGGGCAGTTTGCTTTTGCCGCGATCTTATACGGTCTCTGGAAGTTTAAGTATTAGAAACGAACATAGATTTATATCAACTGCTGTCGTGGCGCGGTTGGTTGCTCTGTACCTCGAGAGCGTGACGTATTTTGGATCGCGGGCTCGAGACCAGGTGGGGGCAGTTTGCTTTTGCCGCGATCTTATACGGTCTCTGGAAGTTTAAGTATTAGAAACGAACATAGATTTATATCAACTGCTGTCGTGGCGCGGTTGGTTGCTCTGTACCTCGAGAGCGTGACGTATTTTGGATCGCGGGCTCGAGACCAGGTGGGGGCAGTTTGCTTTTGCCGCGATCTTATACGGTCTCTGGAAGTTTAAGTATTAGAAACGAACATAGATTTATATCAACTGCTGTCGTGGCGCGGTTGGTTGCTCTGTACCTCGAGAGCGTGACGTATTTTGGATCGCGGGCTCGAGACCAGGTGGGGGCAGTTTGCTTTTGCCGCGATCTTATACGGTCTCTGGAAGTTTAAGTATTAGAAACGAACATAGATTTATATCAACTGCTGTCGTGGCGCGGTTGGTTGCTCTGTACCTCGAGAGCGTGACGTATTTTGGATCGCGGGCTCGAGACCAGGTGGGGGCAGTTTGCTTTTGCCGCGATCTTATACGGTCTCTGGAAGTTTAAGTATTAGAAACGAACATAGATTTATATCAACTGCTGTCGTGGCGCGGGTTGGTTGCTCTGTACCTCGAGAGCGTGACGTATTTTGGATCGCGGGCTCGAGACCAGGTGGGGGCAGTTTGCTTTTGCCGCGATCTTATACGGTCTCTGGAAGTTTAAGTATTAGAAACGAACATAGATTTATATCAACTGCTGTCGTGGCGCGGTTGGTTGCTCTGTACCTCGAGAGCGTGACGTATTTTTGGATCGCGGGCTCGAGACCAGGTGGGGGCAGTTTGCTTTTGCCGCGATCTTATACGGTCTCTGGAAGTTTAAGTATTAGAAACGAACATAGATTTATATCAACTGCTGTCGTGGCGCGGTTGGTTGCTCTGTACCTCGAGAGCGTGACGTATTTTGGATCGCGGGCTCGAGACCAGGTGGGGGCAGTTTGCTTTTGCCGCGATCTTATACGGTCTCTGGAAGTTTAAGTATTAGAAACGAACATAGATTTATATCAACTGCTGTCGTGGCGCGGTTGGTTGCTCTGTACCTCGAGAGCGTGACGTATTTTGGATCGCGGGCTCGAGACCAGGTGGGGGCAGTTTGCTTTTGCCGCGATCTTATACGGTCTCTGGAAGTTTAAGTATTAGAAACGAACATAGATTTATATCAACTGCTGTCGTGGCGCGGTTGGTTGCTCTGTACCTCGAGAGCGTGACGTATTTTGGATCGCGGGCTCGAGACCAGGTGGGGGCAGTTTGCTTTTGCCGCGATCTTATACGGTCTCTGGAAGTTTAAGTATTAGAAACGAACATAGATTTATATCAACTGCTGTCGTGGCGCGGTTGGTTGCTCTGTACCTCGAGAGCGTGACGTATTTTGGATCGCGGGCTCGAGACCAGGTGGGGGCAGTTTGCTTTTGCCGCGATCTTATACGGTCTCTGGAAGTTTAAGTATTAGAAACGAACATAGATTTATATCAACTGCTGTCGTGGCGCGGTTGGTTGCTCTGTACCTCGAGAGCGTGACGTATTTTGGATCGCGGGCTCGAGACCAGGTGGGGGCAGTTTGCTTTTGCCGCGATCTTATACGGTCTCTGGAAGTTTAAGTATTAGAAACGAACATAGATTTATATCAACTGCTGTCGTGGCGCGGTTGGTTGCTCTGTACCTCGAGAGCGTGACGTATTTTGGATCGCGGGCTCGAGACCAGGTGGGGGCAGTTTGCTTTTGCCGCGATCTTATACGGTCTCTGGAAGTTTAAGTATTAGAAACGAACATAGATTTATATCAACTGCTGTCGTGGCGCGGTTGGTTGCTCTGTACCTCGAGAGCGTGACGTATTTTGGATCGCGGGCTCGAGACCAGGTGGGGGGCAGTTTGCTTTTGCCGCGATCTTATACGGTCTCTGGAAGTTTAAGTATTAGAAACGAACATAGATTTATATCAACTGCTGTCGTGGCGCGGTTGGTTGCTCTGTACCTCGAGAGCGTGACGTATTTTGGATCGCGGGCTCGAGACCAGGTGGGGGCAGTTTGCTTTTGCCGCGATCTTATACGGTCTCTGGAAGTTTAAGTATTAGAAACGAACATAGATTTATATCAACTGCTGTCGTGGCGCGGTTGGTTGCTCTGTACCTCGAGAGCGTGACGTATTTTGGATCGCGGGCTCGAGACCAGGTGGGGGCAGTTTGCTTTTGCCGCGATCTTATACGGTCTCTGGAAGTTTAAGTATTAGAAACGAACATAGATTTATATCAACTGCTGTCGTGGCGCGGTTGGTTGCTCTGTACCTCGAGAGCGTGACGTATTTTGGATCGCGGGCTCGAGACCAGGTGGGGGCAGTTTGCTTTTGCCGCGATCTTATACGGTCTCTGGAAGTTTAAGTATTAGAAACGAACATAGATTTATATCAACTGCTGTCGTGGCGCGGTTGGTTGCTCTGTACCTCGAGAGCGTGACGTATTTTGGATCGCGGGCTCGAGACCAGGTGGGGGCAGTTTGCTTTTGCCGCGATCTTATACGGTCTCTGGAAGTTTAAGTATTAGAAACGAACATAGATTTATATCAACTGCTGTCGTGGCGCGGTTGGTTGCTCTGTACCTCGAGAGCGTGACGTATTTTGGATCGCGGGCTCGAGACCAGGTGGGGGCAGTTTGCTTTTGCCGCGATCTTATACGGTCTCTGGAAGTTTAAGTATTAGAAACGAACATAGATTTATATCAACTGCTGTCGTGGCGCGGTTGGTTGCTCTGTACCTCGAGAGCGTGACGTATTTTGGATCGCGGGCTCGAGACCAGGTGGGGGCAGTTTGCTTTTGCCGCGATCTTATACGGTCTCTGGAAGTTTAAGTATTAGAAACGAACATAGATTTATATCAACTGCTGTCGTGGCGCGGTTGGTTGCTCTGTACCTCGAGAGCGTGACGTATTTTGGATCGCGGGCTCGAGACCAGGTGGGGGCAGTTTGCTTTTGCCGCGATCTTATACGGTCTCTGGAAGTTTAAGTATTAGAAACGAACATAGATTTATATCAACTGCTGTCGTGGCGCGGTTGGTTGCTCTGTACCTCGAGAGCGTGACGTATTTTGGATCGCGGGCTCGAGACCAGGTGGGGGCAGTTTGCTTTTGCCGCGATCTTATACGGTCTCTGGAAGTTTAAGTATTAGAAACGAACATAGATTTATATCAACTGCTGTCGTGGCGCGGGTTGGTTGCTCTGTACCTCGAGAGCGTGACGTATTTTGGATCGCGGGCTCGAGACCAGGTGGGGGCAGTTTGCTTTTGCCGCGATCTTATACGGTCTCTGGAAGTTTAAGTATTAGAAACGAACATAGATTTATATCAACTGCTGTCGTGGCGCGGTTGGTTGCTCTGTACCTCGAGAGCGTGACGTATTTTGGATCGCGGGCTCGAGACCAGGTGGGGGCAGTTTGCTTTTGCCGCGATCTTATACGGTCTCTGGAAGTTTAAGTATTAGAAACGAACATAGATTTATATCAACTGCTGTCGTGGCGCGGTTGGTTGCTCTGTACCTCGAGAGCGTGACGTATTTTGGATCGCGGGCTCGAGACCAGGTGGGGGCAGTTTGCTTTTGCCGCGATCTTATACGGTCTCTGGAAGTTTAAGTATTAGAAACGAACATAGATTTATATCAACTGCTGTCGTGGCGCGGTTGGTTGCTCTGTACCTCGAGAGCGTGACGTATTTTGGATCGCGGGCTCGAGACCAGGTGGGGGCAGTTTGCTTTTGCCGCGATCTTATACGGTCTCTGGAAGTTTAAGTATTAGAAACGAACATAGATTTATATCAACTGCTGTCGTGGCGCGGTTGGTTGCTCTGTACCTCGAGAGCGTGACGTATTTTTGGATCGCGGGCTCGAGACCAGGTGGGGGCAGTTTGCTTTTGCCGCGATCTTATACGGTCTCTGGAAGTTTAAGTATTAGAAACGAACATAGATTTATATCAACTGCTGTCGTGGCGCGGTTGGTTGCTCTGTACCTCGAGAGCGTGACGTATTTTGGATCGCGGGCTCGAGACCAGGTGGGGGCAGTTTGCTTTTGCCGCGATCTTATACGGTCTCTGGAAGTTTAAGTATTAGAAACGAACATAGATTTATATCAACTGCTGTCGTGGCGCGGTTGGTTGCTCTGTACCTCGAGAGCGTGACGTATTTTGGATCGCGGGCTCGAGACCAGGTGGGGGCAGTTTGCTTTTGCCGCGATCTTATACGGTCTCTGGAAGTTTAAGTATTAGAAACGAACATAGATTTATATCAACTGCTGTCGTGGCGCGGTTGGTTGCTCTGTACCTCGAGAGCGTGACGTATTTTGGATCGCGGGCTCGAGACCAGGTGGGGGCAGTTTGCTTTTGCCGCGATCTTATACGGTCTCTGGAAGTTTAAGTATTAGAAACGAACATAGATTTATATCAACTGCTGTCGTGGCGCGGTTGGTTGCTCTGTACCTCGAGAGCGTGACGTATTTTGGATCGCGGGCTCGAGACCAGGTGGGGGCAGTTTGCTTTTGCCGCGATCTTATACGGTCTCTGGAAGTTTAAGTATTAGAAACGAACATAGATTTATATCAACTGCTGTCGTGGCGCGGTTGGTTGCTCTGTACCTCGAGAGCGTGACGTATTTTTGGATCGCGGGCTCGAGACCAGGTGGGGGCAGTTTGCTTTTGCCGCGATCTTATACGGTCTCTGGAAGTTTAAGTATTAGAAACGAACATAGATTTATATCAACTGCTGTCGTGGCGCGGTTGGTTGCTCTGTACCTCGAGAGCGTGACGTATTTTGGATCGCGGGCTCGAGACCAGGTGGGGGCAGTTTGCTTTTGCCGCGATCTTATACGGTCTCTGGAAGTTTAAGTATTAGAAACGAACATAGATTTATATCAACTGCTGTCGTGGCGCGGTTGGTTGCTCTGTACCTCGAGAGCGTGACGTATTTTGGATCGCGGGCTCGAGACCAGGTGGGGGCAGTTTGCTTTTGCCGCGATCTTATACGGTCTCTGGAAGTTTAAGTATTAGAAACGAACATAGATTTATATCAACTGCTGTCGTGGCGCGGTTGGTTGCTCTGTACCTCGAGAGCGTGACGTATTTTGGATCGCGGGCTCGAGACCAGGTGGGGGCAGTTTGCTTTTGCCGCGATCTTATACGGTCTCTGGAAGTTTAAGTATTAGAAACGAACATAGATTTATATCAACTGCTGTCGTGGCGCGGTTGGTTGCTCTGTACCTCGAGAGCGTGACGTATTTTGGATCGCGGGCTCGAGACCAGGTGGGGGCAGTTTGCTTTTGCCGCGATCTTATACGGTCTCTGGAAGTTTAAGTATTAGAAACGAACATAGATTTATATCAACTGCTGTCGTGGCGCGGTTGGTTGCTCTGTACCTCGAGAGCGTGACGTATTTTGGATCGCGGGCTCGAGACCAGGTGGGGGCAGTTTGCTTTTGCCGCGATCTTATACGGTCTCTGGAAGTTTAAGTATTAGAAACGAACATAGATTTATATCAACTGCTGTCGTGGCGCGGTTGGTTGCTCTGTACCTCGAGAGCGTGACGTATTTTGGATCGCGGGCTCGAGACCAGGTGGGGGCAGTTTGCTTTTGCCGCGATCTTATACGGTCTCTGGAAGTTTAAGTATTAGAAACGAACATAGATTTATATCAACTGCTGTCGTGGCGCGGTTGGTTGCTCTGTACCTCGAGAGCGTGACGTATTTTGGATCGCGGGCTCGAGACCAGGTGGGGGCAGTTTGCTTTTGCCGCGATCTTATACGGTCTCTGGAAGTTTAAGTATTAGAAACGAACATAGATTTATATCAACTGCTGTCGTGGCGCGGTTGGTTGCTCTGTACCTCGAGAGCGTGACGTATTTTTGGATCGCGGGCTCGAGACCAGGTGGGGGCAGTTTGCTTTTGCCGCGATCTTATACGGTCTCTGGAAGTTTAAGTATTAGAAACGAACATAGATTTATATCAACTGCTGTCGTGGCGCGGTTGGTTGCTCTGTACCTCGAGAGCGTGACGTATTTTTGGATCGCGGGCTCGAGACCAGGTGGGGGCAGTTTGCTTTTGCCGCGATCTTATACGGTCTCTGGAAGTTTAAGTATTAGAAACGAACATAGATTTATATCAACTGCTGTCGTGGCGCGGTTGGTTGCTCTGTACCTCGAGAGCGTGACGTATTTTGGATCGCGGGCTCGAGACCAGGTGGGGGCAGTTTGCTTTTGCCGCGATCTTATACGGTCTCTGGAAGTTTAAGTATTAGAAACGAACATAGATTTATATCAACTGCTGTCGTGGCGCGGTTGGTTGCTCTGTACCTCGAGAGCGTGACGTATTTTTGGATCGCGGGCTCGAGACCAGGTGGGGGCAGTTTGCTTTTGCCGCGATCTTATACGGTCTCTGGAAGTTTAAGTATTAGAAACGAACATAGATTTATATCAACTGCTGTCGTGGCGCGGTTGGTTGCTCTGTACCTCGAGAGCGTGACGTATTTTGGATCGCGGGCTCGAGACCAGGTGGGGGCAGTTTGCTTTTGCCGCGATCTTATACGGTCTCTGGAAGTTTAAGTATTAGAAACGAACATAGATTTATATCAACTGCTGTCGTGGCGCGGTTGGTTGCTCTGTACCTCGAGAGCGTGACGTATTTTGGATCGCGGGCTCGAGACCAGGTGGGGGCAGTTTGCTTTTGCCGCGATCTTATACGGTCTCTGGAAGTTTAAGTATTAGAAACGAACATAGATTTATATCAACTGCTGTCGTGGCGCGGTTGGTTGCTCTGTACCTCGAGAGCGTGACGTATTTTTGGATCGCGGGCTCGAGACCAGGTGGGGGCAGTTTGCTTTTGCCGCGATCTTATACGGTCTCTGGAAGTTTAAGTATTAGAAACGAACATAGATTTATATCAACTGCTGTCGTGGCGCGGTTGGTTGCTCTGTACCTCGAGAGCGTGACGTATTTTGGATCGCGGGCTCGAGACCAGGTGGGGGCAGTTTGCTTTTGCCGCGATCTTATACGGTCTCTGGAAGTTTAAGTATTAGAAACGAACATAGATTTATATCAACTGCTGTCGTGGCGCGGTTGGTTGCTCTGTACCTCGAGAGCGTGACGTATTTTGGATCGCGGGCTCGAGACCAGGTGGGGGCAGTTTGCTTTTGCCGCGATCTTATACGGTCTCTGGAAGTTTAAGTATTAGAAACGAACATAGATTTATATCAACTGCTGTCGTGGCGCGGTTGGTTGCTCTGTACCTCGAGAGCGTGACGTATTTTGGATCGCGGGCTCGAGACCAGGTGGGGGCAGTTTGCTTTTGCCGCGATCTTATACGGTCTCTGGAAGTTTAAGTATTAGAAACGAACATAGATTTATATCAACTGCTGTCGTGGCGCGGTTGGTTGCTCTGTACCTCGAGAGCGTGACGTATTTTGGATCGCGGGCTCGAGACCAGGTGGGGGCAGTTTGCTTTTGCCGCGATCTTATACGGTCTCTGGAAGTTTAAGTATTAGAAACGAACATAGATTTATATCAACTGCTGTCGTGGCGCGGTTGGTTGCTCTGTACCTCGAGAGCGTGACGTATTTTGGATCGCGGGCTCGAGACCAGGTGGGGGCAGTTTGCTTTTGCCGCGATCTTATACGGTCTCTGGAAGTTTAAGTATTAGAAACGAACATAGATTTATATCAACTGCTGTCGTGGCGCGGTTGGTTGCTCTGTACCTCGAGAGCGTGACGTATTTTGGATCGCGGGCTCGAGACCAGGTGGGGGCAGTTTGCTTTTGCCGCGATCTTATACGGTCTCTGGAAGTTTAAGTATTAGAAACGAACATAGATTTATATCAACTGCTGTCGTGGCGCGGTTGGTTGCTCTGTACCTCGAGAGCGTGACGTATTTTGGATCGCGGGCTCGAGACCAGGTGGGGGCAGTTTGCTTTTGCCGCGATCTTATACGGTCTCTGGAAGTTTAAGTATTAGAAACGAACATAGATTTATATCAACTGCTGTCGTGGCGCGGTTGGTTGCTCTGTACCTCGAGAGCGTGACGTATTTTGGATCGCGGGCTCGAGACCAGGTGGGGGCAGTTTGCTTTTGCCGCGATCTTATACGGTCTCTGGAAGTTTAAGTATTAGAAACGAACATAGATTTATATCAACTGCTGTCGTGGCGCGGTTGGTTGCTCTGTACCTCGAGAGCGTGACGTATTTTGGATCGCGGGCTCGAGACCAGGTGGGGGCAGTTTGCTTTTGCCGCGATCTTATACGGTCTCTGGAAGTTTAAGTATTAGAAACGAACATAGATTTATATCAACTGCTGTCGTGGCGCGGTTGGTTGCTCTGTACCTCGAGAGCGTGACGTATTTTGGATCGCGGGCTCGAGACCAGGTGGGGGCAGTTTGCTTTTGCCGCGATCTTATACGGTCTCTGGAAGTTTAAGTATTAGAAACGAACATAGATTTATATCAACTGCTGTCGTGGCGCGGTTGGTTGCTCTGTACCTCGAGAGCGTGACGTATTTTGGATCGCGGGCTCGAGACCAGGTGGGGGCAGTTTGCTTTTGCCGCGATCTTATACGGTCTCTGGAAGTTTAAGTATTAGAAACGAACATAGATTTATATCAACTGCTGTCGTGGCGCGGTTGGTTGCTCTGTACCTCGAGAGCGTGACGTATTTTGGATCGCGGGCTCGAGACCAGGTGGGGGCAGTTTGCTTTTGCCGCGATCTTATACGGTCTCTGGAAGTTTAAGTATTAGAAACGAACATAGATTTATATCAACTGCTGTCGTGGCGCGGTTGGTTGCTCTGTACCTCGAGAGCGTGACGTATTTTGGATCGCGGGCTCGAGACCAGGTGGGGGCAGTTTGCTTTTGCCGCGATCTTATACGGTCTCTGGAAGTTTAAGTATTAGAAACGAACATAGATTTATATCAACTGCTGTCGTGGCGCGGTTGGTTGCTCTGTACCTCGAGAGCGTGACGTATTTTGGATCGCGGGCTCGAGACCAGGTGGGGGCAGTTTGCTTTTGCCGCGATCTTATACGGTCTCTGGAAGTTTAAGTATTAGAAACGAACATAGATTTATATCAACTGCTGTCGTGGCGCGGTTGGTTGCTCTGTACCTCGAGAGCGTGACGTATTTTGGATCGCGGGCTCGAGACCAGGTGGGGGCAGTTTGCTTTTGCCGCGATCTTATACGGTCTCTGGAAGTTTAAGTATTAGAAACGAACATAGATTTATATCAACTGCTGTCGTGGCGCGGTTGGTTGCTCTGTACCTCGAGAGCGTGACGTATTTTGGATCGCGGGCTCGAGACCAGGTGGGGGCAGTTTGCTTTTGCCGCGATCTTATACGGTCTCTGGAAGTTTAAGTATTAGAAACGAACATAGATTTATATCAACTGCTGTCGTGGCGCGGTTGGTTGCTCTGTACCTCGAGAGCGTGACGTATTTTGGATCGCGGGCTCGAGACCAGGTGGGGGCGAGTTTGCTTTTGCCGCGATCTTATACGGTCTCTGGAAGTTTAAGTATTAGAAACGAACATAGATTTATATCAACTGCTGTCGTGGCGCGGTTGGTTGCTCTGTACCTCGAGAGCGTGACGTATTTTGGATCGCGGGCTCGAGACCAGGTGGGGGCAGTTTGCTTTTGCCGCGATCTTATACGGTCTCTGGAAGTTTAAGTATTAGAAACGAACATAGATTTATATCAACTGCTGTCGTGGCGCGGTTGGTTGCTCTGTACCTCGAGAGCGTGACGTATTTTGGATCGCGGGCTCGAGACCAGGTGGGGGCAGTTTGCTTTTGCCGCGATCTTATACGGTCTCTGGAAGTTTAAGTATTAGAAACGAACATAGATTTATATCAACTGCTGTCGTGGCGCGGTTGGTTGCTCTGTACCTCGAGAGCGTGACGTATTTTGGATCGCGGGCTCGAGACCAGGTGGGGGCAGTTTGCTTTTGCCGCGATCTTATACGGTCTCTGGAAGTTTAAGTATTAGAAACGAACATAGATTTATATCAACTGCTGTCGTGGCGCGGTTGGTTGCTCTGTACCTCGAGAGCGTGACGTATTTTGGATCGCGGGCTCGAGACCAGGTGGGGGCAGTTTGCTTTTGCCGCGATCTTATACGGTCTCTGGAAGTTTAAGTATTAGAAACGAACATAGATTTATATCAACTGCTGTCGTGGCGCGGTTGGTTGCTCTGTACCTCGAGAGCGTGACGTATTTTGGATCGCGGGCTCGAGACCAGGTGGGGGCAGTTTGCTTTTGCCGCGATCTTATACGGTCTCTGGAAGTTTAAGTATTAGAAACGAACATAGATTTATATCAACTGCTGTCGTGGCGCGGTTGGTTGCTCTGTACCTCGAGAGCGTGACGTATTTTGGATCGCGGGCTCGAGACCAGGTGGGGGCAGTTTGCTTTTGCCGCGATCTTATACGGTCTCTGGAAGTTTAAGTATTAGAAACGAACATAGATTTATATCAACTGCTGTCGTGGCGCGGTTGGTTGCTCTGTACCTCGAGAGCGTGACGTATTTTGGATCGCGGGCTCGAGACCAGGTGGGGGCAGTTTGCTTTTGCCGCGATCTTATACGGTCTCTGGAAGTTTAAGTATTAGAAACGAACATAGATTTATATCAACTGCTGTCGTGGCGCGGTTGGTTGCTCTGTACCTCGAGAGCGTGACGTATTTTGGATCGCGGGCTCGAGACCAGGTGGGGGCAGTTTGCTTTTGCCGCGATCTTATACGGTCTCTGGAAGTTTAAGTATTAGAAACGAACATAGATTTATATCAACTGCTGTCGTGGCGCGGTTGGTTGCTCTGTACCTCGAGAGCGTGACGTATTTTGGATCGCGGGCTCGAGACCAGGTGGGGGCAGTTTGCTTTTGCCGCGATCTTATACGGTCTCTGGAAGTTTAAGTATTAGAAACGAACATAGATTTATATCAACTGCTGTCGTGGCGCGGTTGGTTGCTCTGTACCTCGAGAGCGTGACGTATTTTGGATCGCGGGCTCGAGACCAGGTGGGGGCAGTTTGCTTTTGCCGCGATCTTATACGGTCTCTGGAAGTTTAAGTATTAGAAACGAACATAGATTTATATCAACTGCTGTCGTGGCGCGGTTGGTTGCTCTGTACCTCGAGAGCGTGACGTATTTTGGATCGCGGGCTCGAGACCAGGTGGGGGCAGTTTGCTTTTGCCGCGATCTTATACGGTCTCTGGAAGTTTAAGTATTAGAAACGAACATAGATTTATATCAACTGCTGTCGTGGCGCGGTTGGTTGCTCTGTACCTCGAGAGCGTGACGTATTTTGGATCGCGGGCTCGAGACCAGGTGGGGGCAGTTTGCTTTTGCCGCGATCTTATACGGTCTCTGGAAGTTTAAGTATTAGAAACGAACATAGATTTATATCAACTGCTGTCGTGGCGCGGTTGGTTGCTCTGTACCTCGAGAGCGTGACGTATTTTGGATCGCGGGCTCGAGACCAGGTGGGGGCAGTTTGCTTTTGCCGCGATCTTATACGGTCTCTGGAAGTTTAAGTATTAGAAACGAACATAGATTTATATCAACTGCTGTCGTGGCGCGGTTGGTTGCTCTGTACCTCGAGAGCGTGACGTATTTTGGATCGCGGGCTCGAGACCAGGTGGGGGCAGTTTGCTTTTGCCGCGATCTTATACGGTCTCTGGAAGTTTAAGTATTAGAAACGAACATAGATTTATATCAACTGCTGTCGTGGCGCGGTTGGTTGCTCTGTACCTCGAGAGCGTGACGTATTTTGGATCGCGGGCTCGAGACCAGGTGGGGGCAGTTTGCTTTTGCCGCGATCTTATACGGTCTCTGGAAGTTTAAGTATTAGAAACGAACATAGATTTATATCAACTGCTGTCGTGGCGCGGTTGGTTGCTCTGTACCTCGAGAGCGTGACGTATTTTGGATCGCGGGCTCGAGACCAGGTGGGGGCAGTTTGCTTTTGCCGCGATCTTATACGGTCTCTGGAAGTTTAAGTATTAGAAACGAACATAGATTTATATCAACTGCTGTCGTGGCGCGGTTGGTTGCTCTGTACCTCGAGAGCGTGACGTATTTTGGATCGCGGGCTCGAGACCAGGTGGGGGCAGTTTGCTTTTGCCGCGATCTTATACGGTCTCTGGAAGTTTAAGTATTAGAAACGAACATAGATTTATATCAACTGCTGTCGTGGCGCGGTTGGTTGCTCTGTACCTCGAGAGCGTGACGTATTTTGGATCGCGGGCTCGAGACCAGGTGGGGGCAGTTTGCTTTTGCCGCGATCTTATACGGTCTCTGGAAGTTTAAGTATTAGAAACGAACATAGATTTATATCAACTGCTGTCGTGGCGCGGTTGGTTGCTCTGTACCTCGAGAGCGTGACGTATTTTGGATCGCGGGCTCGAGACCAGGTGGGGGCAGTTTGCTTTTGCCGCGATCTTATACGGTCTCTGGAAGTTTAAGTATTAGAAACGAACATAGATTTATATCAACTGCTGTCGTGGCGCGGTTGGTTGCTCTGTACCTCGAGAGCGTGACGTATTTTGGATCGCGGGCTCGAGACCAGGTGGGGGCAGTTTGCTTTTGCCGCGATCTTATACGGTCTCTGGAAGTTTAAGTATTAGAAACGAACATAGATTTATATCAACTGCTGTCGTGGCGCGGTTGGTTGCTCTGTACCTCGAGAGCGTGACGTATTTTGGATCGCGGGCTCGAGACCAGGTGGGGGCAGTTTGCTTTTGCCGCGATCTTATACGGTCTCTGGAAGTTTAAGTATTAGAAACGAACATAGATTTATATCAACTGCTGTCGTGGCGCGGTTGGTTGCTCTGTACCTCGAGAGCGTGACGTATTTTGGATCGCGGGCTCGAGACCAGGTGGGGGCAGTTTGCTTTTGCCGCGATCTTATACGGTCTCTGGAAGTTTAAGTATTAGAAACGAACATAGATTTATATCAACTGCTGTCGTGGCGCGGTTGGTTGCTCTGTACCTCGAGAGCGTGACGTATTTTGGATCGCGGGCTCGAGACCAGGTGGGGGCAGTTTGCTTTTGCCGCGATCTTATACGGTCTCTGGAAGTTTAAGTATTAGAAACGAACATAGATTTATATCAACTGCTGTCGTGGCGCGGTTGGTTGCTCTGTACCTCGAGAGCGTGACGTATTTTGGATCGCGGGCTCGAGACCAGGTGGGGGCAGTTTGCTTTTGCCGCGATCTTATACGGTCTCTGGAAGTTTAAGTATTAGAAACGAACATAGATTTATATCAACTGCTGTCGTGGCGCGGTTGGTTGCTCTGTACCTCGAGAGCGTGACGTATTTTGGATCGCGGGCTCGAGACCAGGTGGGGGGCAGTTTGCTTTTGCCGCGATCTTATACGGTCTCTGGAAGTTTAAGTATTAGAAACGAACATAGATTTATATCAACTGCTGTCGTGGCGCGGTTGGTTGCTCTGTACCTCGAGAGCGTGACGTATTTTGGATCGCGGGCTCGAGACCAGGTGGGGGCAGTTTGCTTTTGCCGCGATCTTATACGGTCTCTGGAAGTTTAAGTATTAGAAACGAACATAGATTTATATCAACTGCTGTCGTGGCGCGGTTGGTTGCTCTGTACCTCGAGAGCGTGACGTATTTTGGATCGCGGGCTCGAGACCAGGTGGGGGCAGTTTGCTTTTGCCGCGATCTTATACGGTCTCTGGAAGTTTAAGTATTAGAAACGAACATAGATTTATATCAACTGCTGTCGTGGCGCGGTTGGTTGCTCTGTACCTCGAGAGCGTGACGTATTTTGGATCGCGGGCTCGAGACCAGGTGGGGGCAGTTTGCTTTTGCCGCGATCTTATACGGTCTCTGGAAGTTTAAGTATTAGAAACGAACATAGATTTATATCAACTGCTGTCGTGGCGCGGTTGGTTGCTCTGTACCTCGAGAGCGTGACGTATTTTGGATCGCGGGCTCGAGACCAGGTGGGGGCAGTTTGCTTTTGCCGCGATCTTATACGGTCTCTGGAAGTTTAAGTATTAGAAACGAACATAGATTTATATCAACTGCTGTCGTGGCGCGGTTGGTTGCTCTGTACCTCGAGAGCGTGACGTATTTTGGATCGCGGGCTCGAGACCAGGTGGGGGCAGTTTGCTTTTGCCGCGATCTTATACGGTCTCTGGAAGTTTAAGTATTAGAAACGAACATAGATTTATATCAACTGCTGTCGTGGCGCGGTTGGTTGCTCTGTACCTCGAGAGCGTGACGTATTTTGGATCGCGGGCTCGAGACCAGGTGGGGGCAGTTTGCTTTTGCCGCGATCTTATACGGTCTCTGGAAGTTTAAGTATTAGAAACGAACATAGATTTATATCAACTGCTGTCGTGGCGCGGTTGGTTGCTCTGTACCTCGAGAGCGTGACGTATTTTGGATCGCGGGCTCGAGACCAGGTGGGGGCAGTTTGCTTTTGCCGCGATCTTATACGGTCTCTGGAAGTTTAAGTATTAGAAACGAACATAGATTTATATCAACTGCTGTCGTGGCGCGGTTGGTTGCTCTGTACCTCGAGAGCGTGACGTATTTTGGATCGCGGGCTCGAGACCAGGTGGGGGCAGTTTGCTTTTGCCGCGATCTTATACGGTCTCTGGAAGTTTAAGTATTAGAAACGAACATAGATTTATATCAACTGCTGTCGTGGCGCGGTTGGTTGCTCTGTACCTCGAGAGCGTGACGTATTTTGGATCGCGGGCTCGAGACCAGGTGGGGGCAGTTTGCTTTTGCCGCGATCTTATACGGTCTCTGGAAGTTTAAGTATTAGAAACGAACATAGATTTATATCAACTGCTGTCGTGGCGCGGTTGGTTGCTCTGTACCTCGAGAGCGTGACGTATTTTGGATCGCGGGCTCGAGACCAGGTGGGGGCAGTTTGCTTTTGCCGCGATCTTATACGGTCTCTGGAAGTTTAAGTATTAGAAACGAACATAGATTTATATCAACTGCTGTCGTGGCGCGGTTGGTTGCTCTGTACCTCGAGAGCGTGACGTATTTTGGATCGCGGGCTCGAGACCAGGTGGGGGCAGTTTGCTTTTGCCGCGATCTTATACGGTCTCTGGAAGTTTAAGTATTAGAAACGAACATAGATTTATATCAACTGCTGTCGTGGCGCGGTTGGTTGCTCTGTACCTCGAGAGCGTGACGTATTTTGGATCGCGGGCTCGAGACCAGGTGGGGGCAGTTTGCTTTTGCCGCGATCTTATACGGTCTCTGGAAGTTTAAGTATTAGAAACGAACATAGATTTATATCAACTGCTGTCGTGGCGCGGTTGGTTGCTCTGTACCTCGAGAGCGTGACGTATTTTGGATCGCGGGCTCGAGACCAGGTGGGGGCAGTTTGCTTTTGCCGCGATCTTATACGGTCTCTGGAAGTTTAAGTATTAGAAACGAACATAGATTTATATCAACTGCTGTCGTGGCGCGGTTGGTTGCTCTGTACCTCGAGAGCGTGACGTATTTTGGATCGCGGGCTCGAGACCAGGTGGGGGCAGTTTGCTTTTGCCGCGATCTTATACGGTCTCTGGAAGTTTAAGTATTAGAAACGAACATAGATTTATATCAACTGCTGTCGTGGCGCGGTTGGTTGCTCTGTACCTCGAGAGCGTGACGTATTTTGGATCGCGGGCTCGAGACCAGGTGGGGGCAGTTTGCTTTTGCCGCGATCTTATACGGTCTCTGGAAGTTTAAGTATTAGAAACGAACATAGATTTATATCAACTGCTGTCGTGGCGCGGTTGGTTGCTCTGTACCTCGAGAGCGTGACGTATTTTGGATCGCGGGCTCGAGACCAGGTGGGGGCAGTTTGCTTTTGCCGCGATCTTATACGGTCTCTGGAAGTTTAAGTATTAGAAACGAACATAGATTTATATCAACTGCTGTCGTGGCGCGGTTGGTTGCTCTGTACCTCGAGAGCGTGACGTATTTTGGATCGCGGGCTCGAGACCAGGTGGGGGCAGTTTGCTTTTGCCGCGATCTTATACGGTCTCTGGAAGTTTAAGTATTAGAAACGAACATAGATTTATATCAACTGCTGTCGTGGCGCGGTTGGTTGCTCTGTACCTCGAGAGCGTGACGTATTTTGGATCGCGGGCTCGAGACCAGGTGGGGGCAGTTTGCTTTTGCCGCGATCTTATACGGTCTCTGGAAGTTTAAGTATTAGAAACGAACATAGATTTATATCAACTGCTGTCGTGGCGCGGTTGGTTGCTCTGTACCTCGAGAGCGTGACGTATTTTGGATCGCGGGCTCGAGACCAGGTGGGGGCAGTTTGCTTTTGCCGCGATCTTATACGGTCTCTGGAAGTTTAAGTATTAGAAACGAACATAGATTTATATCAACTGCTGTCGTGGCGCGGTTGGTTGCTCTGTACCTCGAGAGCGTGACGTATTTTGGATCGCGGGCTCGAGACCAGGTGGGGGCAGTTTGCTTTTGCCGCGATCTTATACGGTCTCTGGAAGTTTAAGTATTAGAAACGAACATAGATTTATATCAACTGCTGTCGTGGCGCGGTTGGTTGCTCTGTACCTCGAGAGCGTGACGTATTTTGGATCGCGGGCTCGAGACCAGGTGGGGGCAGTTTGCTTTTGCCGCGATCTTATACGGTCTCTGGAAGTTTAAGTATTAGAAACGAACATAGATTTATATCAACTGCTGTCGTGGCGCGGTTGGTTGCTCTGTACCTCGAGAGCGTGACGTATTTTGGATCGCGGGCTCGAGACCAGGTGGGGGCAGTTTGCTTTTGCCGCGATCTTATACGGTCTCTGGAAGTTTAAGTATTAGAAACGAACATAGATTTATATCAACTGCTGTCGTGGCGCGGTTGGTTGCTCTGTACCTCGAGAGCGTGACGTATTTTGGATCGCGGGCTCGAGACCAGGTGGGGGCAGTTTGCTTTTGCCGCGATCTTATACGGTCTCTGGAAGTTTAAGTATTAGAAACGAACATAGATTTATATCAACTGCTGTCGTGGCGCGGTTGGTTGCTCTGTACCTCGAGAGCGTGACGTATTTTGGATCGCGGGCTCGAGACCAGGTGGGGGCAGTTTGCTTTTGCCGCGATCTTATACGGTCTCTGGAAGTTTAAGTATTAGAAACGAACATAGATTTATATCAACTGCTGTCGTGGCGCGGTTGGTTGCTCTGTACCTCGAGAGCGTGACGTATTTTGGATCGCGGGCTCGAGACCAGGTGGGGGCAGTTTGCTTTTGCCGCGATCTTATACGGTCTCTGGAAGTTTAAGTATTAGAAACGAACATAGATTTATATCAACTGCTGTCGTGGCGCGGTTGGTTGCTCTGTACCTCGAGAGCGTGACGTATTTTGGATCGCGGGCTCGAGACCAGGTGGGGGCAGTTTGCTTTTGCCGCGATCTTATACGGTCTCTGGAAGTTTAAGTATTAGAAACGAACATAGATTTATATCAACTGCTGTCGTGGCGCGGTTGGTTGCTCTGTACCTCGAGAGCGTGACGTATTTTGGATCGCGGGCTCGAGACCAGGTGGGGGCAGTTTGCTTTTGCCGCGATCTTATACGGTCTCTGGAAGTTTAAGTATTAGAAACGAACATAGATTTATATCAACTGCTGTCGTGGCGCGGTTGGTTGCTCTGTACCTCGAGAGCGTGACGTATTTTGGATCGCGGGCTCGAGACCAGGTGGGGGCAGTTTGCTTTTGCCGCGATCTTATACGGTCTCTGGAAGTTTAAGTATTAGAAACGAACATAGATTTATATCAACTGCTGTCGTGGCGCGGTTGGTTGCTCTGTACCTCGAGAGCGTGACGTATTTTGGATCGCGGGCTCGAGACCAGGTGGGGGCAGTTTGCTTTTGCCGCGATCTTATACGGTCTCTGGAAGTTTAAGTATTAGAAACGAACATAGATTTATATCAACTGCTGTCGTGGCGCGGTTGGTTGCTCTGTACCTCGAGAGCGTGACGTATTTTGGATCGCGGGCTCGAGACCAGGTGGGGGCAGTTTGCTTTTGCCGCGATCTTATACGGTCTCTGGAAGTTTAAGTATTAGAAACGAACATAGATTTATATCAACTGCTGTCGTGGCGCGGTTGGTTGCTCTGTACCTCGAGAGCGTGACGTATTTTGGATCGCGGGCTCGAGACCAGGTGGGGGCAGTTTGCTTTTGCCGCGATCTTATACGGTCTCTGGAAGTTTAAGTATTAGAAACGAACATAGATTTATATCAACTGCTGTCGTGGCGCGGTTGGTTGCTCTGTACCTCGAGAGCGTGACGTATTTTGGATCGCGGGCTCGAGACCAGGTGGGGGCAGTTTGCTTTTGCCGCGATCTTATACGGTCTCTGGAAGTTTAAGTATTAGAAACGAACATAGATTTATATCAACTGCTGTCGTGGCGCGGTTGGTTGCTCTGTACCTCGAGAGCGTGACGTATTTTGGATCGCGGGCTCGAGACCAGGTGGGGGCAGTTTGCTTTTGCCGCGATCTTATACGGTCTCTGGAAGTTTAAGTATTAGAAACGAACATAGATTTATATCAACTGCTGTCGTGGCGCGGTTGGTTGCTCTGTACCTCGAGAGCGTGACGTATTTTGGATCGCGGGCTCGAGACCAGGTGGGGGCAGTTTGCTTTTGCCGCGATCTTATACGGTCTCTGGAAGTTTAAGTATTAGAAACGAACATAGATTTATATCAACTGCTGTCGTGGCGCGGTTGGTTGCTCTGTACCTCGAGAGCGTGACGTATTTTGGATCGCGGGCTCGAGACCAGGTGGGGGCAGTTTGCTTTTGCCGCGATCTTATACGGTCTCTGGAAGTTTAAGTATTAGAAACGAACATAGATTTATATCAACTGCTGTCGTGGCGCGGTTGGTTGCTCTGTACCTCGAGAGCGTGACGTATTTTGGATCGCGGGCTCGAGACCAGGTGGGGGCAGTTTGCTTTTGCCGCGATCTTATACGGTCTCTGGAAGTTTAAGTATTAGAAACGAACATAGATTTATATCAACTGCTGTCGTGGCGCGGTTGGTTGCTCTGTACCTCGAGAGCGTGACGTATTTTGGATCGCGGGCTCGAGACCAGGTGGGGGCAGTTTGCTTTTGCCGCGATCTTATACGGTCTCTGGAAGTTTAAGTATTAGAAACGAACATAGATTTATATCAACTGCTGTCGTGGCGCGGTTGGTTGCTCTGTACCTCGAGAGCGTGACGTATTTTGGATCGCGGGCTCGAGACCAGGTGGGGGCAGTTTGCTTTTGCCGCGATCTTATACGGTCTCTGGAAGTTTAAGTATTAGAAACGAACATAGATTTATATCAACTGCTGTCGTGGCGCGGTTGGTTGCTCTGTACCTCGAGAGCGTGACGTATTTTGGATCGCGGGCTCGAGACCAGGTGGGGGCAGTTTGCTTTTGCCGCGATCTTATACGGTCTCTGGAAGTTTAAGTATTAGAAACGAACATAGATTTATATCAACTGCTGTCGTGGCGCGGTTGGTTGCTCTGTACCTCGAGAGCGTGACGTATTTTGGATCGCGGGCTCGAGACCAGGTGGGGGCAGTTTGCTTTTGCCGCGATCTTATACGGTCTCTGGAAGTTTAAGTATTAGAAACGAACATAGATTTATATCAACTGCTGTCGTGGCGCGGTTGGTTGCTCTGTACCTCGAGAGCGTGACGTATTTTGGATCGCGGGCTCGAGACCAGGTGGGGGCAGTTTGCTTTTGCCGCGATCTTATACGGTCTCTGGAAGTTTAAGTATTAGAAACGAACATAGATTTATATCAACTGCTGTCGTGGCGCGGTTGGTTGCTCTGTACCTCGAGAGCGTGACGTATTTTGGATCGCGGGCTCGAGACCAGGTGGGGGCAGTTTGCTTTTGCCGCGATCTTATACGGTCTCTGGAAGTTTAAGTATTAGAAACGAACATAGATTTATATCAACTGCTGTCGTGGCGCGGTTGGTTGCTCTGTACCTCGAGAGCGTGACGTATTTTGGATCGCGGGCTCGAGACCAGGTGGGGGCAGTTTGCTTTTGCCGCGATCTTATACGGTCTCTGGAAGTTTAAGTATTAGAAACGAACATAGATTTATATCAACTGCTGTCGTGGCGCGGTTGGTTGCTCTGTACCTCGAGAGCGTGACGTATTTTGGATCGCGGGCTCGAGACCAGGTGGGGGCAGTTTGCTTTTGCCGCGATCTTATACGGTCTCTGGAAGTTTAAGTATTAGAAACGAACATAGATTTATATCAACTGCTGTCGTGGCGCGGTTGGTTGCTCTGTACCTCGAGAGCGTGACGTATTTTGGATCGCGGGCTCGAGACCAGGTGGGGGCAGTTTGCTTTTGCCGCGATCTTATACGGTCTCTGGAAGTTTAAGTATTAGAAACGAACATAGATTTATATCAACTGCTGTCGTGGCGCGGTTGGTTGCTCTGTACCTCGAGAGCGTGACGTATTTTGGATCGCGGGCTCGAGACCAGGTGGGGGCAGTTTGCTTTTGCCGCGATCTTATACGGTCTCTGGAAGTTTAAGTATTAGAAACGAACATAGATTTATATCAACTGCTGTCGTGGCGCGGTTGGTTGCTCTGTACCTCGAGAGCGTGACGTATTTTGGATCGCGGGCTCGAGACCAGGTGGGGGCAGTTTGCTTTTGCCGCGATCTTATACGGTCTCTGGAAGTTTAAGTATTAGAAACGAACATAGATTTATATCAACTGCTGTCGTGGCGCGGTTGGTTGCTCTGTACCTCGAGAGCGTGACGTATTTTGGATCGCGGGCTCGAGACCAGGTGGGGGCAGTTTGCTTTTGCCGCGATCTTATACGGTCTCTGGAAGTTTAAGTATTAGAAACGAACATAGATTTATATCAACTGCTGTCGTGGCGCGGTTGGTTGCTCTGTACCTCGAGAGCGTGACGTATTTTGGATCGCGGGCTCGAGACCAGGTGGGGGCAGTTTGCTTTTGCCGCGATCTTATACGGTCTCTGGAAGTTTAAGTATTAGAAACGAACATAGATTTATATCAACTGCTGTCGTGGCGCGGTTGGTTGCTCTGTACCTCGAGAGCGTGACGTATTTTGGATCGCGGGCTCGAGACCAGGTGGGGGCAGTTTGCTTTTGCCGCGATCTTATACGGTCTCTGGAAGTTTAAGTATTAGAAACGAACATAGATTTATATCAACTGCTGTCGTGGCGCGGTTGGTTGCTCTGTACCTCGAGAGCGTGACGTATTTTGGATCGCGGGCTCGAGACCAGGTGGGGGCAGTTTGCTTTTGCCGCGATCTTATACGGTCTCTGGAAGTTTAAGTATTAGAAACGAACATAGATTTATATCAACTGCTGTCGTGGCGCGGTTGGTTGCTCTGTACCTCGAGAGCGTGACGTATTTTGGATCGCGGGCTCGAGACCAGGTGGGGGCAGTTTGCTTTTGCCAGCGATCTTATACGGTCTCTGGAAGTTTAAGTATTAGAAACGAACATAGATTTATATCAACTGCTGTCGTGGCGCGGTTGGTTGCTCTGTACCTCGAGAGCGTGACGTATTTTGGATCGCGGGCTCGAGACCAGGTGGGGGCAGTTTGCTTTTGCCGCGATCTTATACGGTCTCTGGAAGTTTAAGTATTAGAAACGAACATAGATTTATATCAACTGCTGTCGTGGCGCGGTTGGTTGCTCTGTACCTCGAGAGCGTGACGTATTTTGGATCGCGGGCTCGAGACCAGGTGGGGGCAGTTTGCTTTTGCCGCGATCTTATACGGTCTCTGGAAGTTTAAGTATTAGAAACGAACATAGATTTATATCAACTGCTGTCGTGGCGCGGTTGGTTGCTCTGTACCTCGAGAGCGTGACGTATTTTGGATCGCGGGCTCGAGACCAGGTGGGGGCAGTTTGCTTTTGCCGCGATCTTATACGGTCTCTGGAAGTTTAAGTATTAGAAACGAACATAGATTTATATCAACTGCTGTCGTGGCGCGGTTGGTTGCTCTGTACCTCGAGAGCGTGACGTATTTTGGATCGCGGGCTCGAGACCAGGTGGGGGCAGTTTGCTTTTGCCGCGATCTTATACGGTCTCTGGAAGTTTAAGTATTAGAAACGAACATAGATTTATATCAACTGCTGTCGTGGCGCGGTTGGTTGCTCTGTACCTCGAGAGCGTGACGTATTTTGGATCGCGGGCTCGAGACCAGGTGGGGGCAGTTTGCTTTTGCCGCGATCTTATACGGTCTCTGGAAGTTTAAGTATTAGAAACGAACATAGATTTATATCAACTGCTGTCGTGGCGCGGTTGGTTGCTCTGTACCTCGAGAGCGTGACGTATTTTGGATCGCGGGCTCGAGACCAGGTGGGGGCAGTTTGCTTTTGCCGCGATCTTATACGGTCTCTGGAAGTTTAAGTATTAGAAACGAACATAGATTTATATCAACTGCTGTCGTGGCGCGGTTGGTTGCTCTGTACCTCGAGAGCGTGACGTATTTTGGATCGCGGGCTCGAGACCAGGTGGGGGCAGTTTGCTTTTGCCGCGATCTTATACGGTCTCTGGAAGTTTAAGTATTAGAAACGAACATAGATTTATATCAACTGCTGTCGTGGCGCGGTTGGTTGCTCTGTACCTCGAGAGCGTGACGTATTTTGGATCGCGGGCTCGAGACCAGGTGGGGGCAGTTTGCTTTTGCCGCGATCTTATACGGTCTCTGGAAGTTTAAGTATTAGAAACGAACATAGATTTATATCAACTGCTGTCGTGGCGCGGTTGGTTGCTCTGTACCTCGAGAGCGTGACGTATTTTGGATCGCGGGCTCGAGACCAGGTGGGGGCAGTTTGCTTTTGCCGCGATCTTATACGGTCTCTGGAAGTTTAAGTATTAGAAACGAACATAGATTTATATCAACTGCTGTCGTGGCGCGGTTGGTTGCTCTGTACCTCGAGAGCGTGACGTATTTTGGATCGCGGGCTCGAGACCAGGTGGGGGCAGTTTGCTTTTGCCGCGATCTTATACGGTCTCTGGAAGTTTAAGTATTAGAAACGAACATAGATTTATATCAACTGCTGTCGTGGCGCGGTTGGTTGCTCTGTACCTCGAGAGCGTGACGTATTTTGGATCGCGGGCTCGAGACCAGGTGGGGGCAGTTTGCTTTTGCCGCGATCTTATACGGTCTCTGGAAGTTTAAGTATTAGAAACGAACATAGATTTATATCAACTGCTGTCGTGGCGCGGTTGGTTGCTCTGTACCTCGAGAGCGTGACGTATTTTGGATCGCGGGCTCGAGACCAGGTGGGGGCAGTTTGCTTTTGCCGCGATCTTATACGGTCTCTGGAAGTTTAAGTATTAGAAACGAACATAGATTTATATCAACTGCTGTCGTGGCGCGGTTGGTTGCTCTGTACCTCGAGAGCGTGACGTATTTTGGATCGCGGGCTCGAGACCAGGTGGGGGCAGTTTGCTTTTGCCGCGATCTTATACGGTCTCTGGAAGTTTAAGTATTAGAAACGAACATAGATTTATATCAACTGCTGTCGTGGCGCGGTTGGTTGCTCTGTACCTCGAGAGCGTGACGTATTTTGGATCGCGGGCTCGAGACCAGGTGGGGGCAGTTTGCTTTTGCCGCGATCTTATACGGTCTCTGGAAGTTTAAGTATTAGAAACGAACATAGATTTATATCAACTGCTGTCGTGGCGCGGTTGGTTGCTCTGTACCTCGAGAGCGTGACGTATTTTTGGATCGCGGGCTCGAGACCAGGTGGGGGCAGTTTGCTTTTGCCGCGATCTTATACGGTCTCTGGAAGTTTAAGTATTAGAAACGAACATAGATTTATATCAACTGCTGTCGTGGCGCGGTTGGTTGCTCTGTACCTCGAGAGCGTGACGTATTTTGGATCGCGGGCTCGAGACCAGGTGGGGGCAGTTTGCTTTTGCCGCGATCTTATACGGTCTCTGGAAGTTTAAGTATTAGAAACGAACATAGATTTATATCAACTGCTGTCGTGGCGCGGTTGGTTGCTCTGTACCTCGAGAGCGTGACGTATTTTGGATCGCGGGCTCGAGACCAGGTGGGGGCAGTTTGCTTTTGCCGCGATCTTATACGGTCTCTGGAAGTTTAAGTATTAGAAACGAACATAGATTTATATCAACTGCTGTCGTGGCGCGGTTGGTTGCTCTGTACCTCGAGAGCGTGACGTATTTTGGATCGCGGGCTCGAGACCAGGTGGGGGCAGTTTGCTTTTGCCGCGATCTTATACGGTCTCTGGAAGTTTAAGTATTAGAAACGAACATAGATTTATATCAACTGCTGTCGTGGCGCGGTTGGTTGCTCTGTACCTCGAGAGCGTGACGTATTTTGGATCGCGGGCTCGAGACCAGGTGGGGGCAGTTTGCTTTTGCCGCGATCTTATACGGTCTCTGGAAGTTTAAGTATTAGAAACGAACATAGATTTATATCAACTGCTGTCGTGGCGCGGTTGGTTGCTCTGTACCTCGAGAGCGTGACGTATTTTGGATCGCGGGCTCGAGACCAGGTGGGGGCAGTTTGCTTTTGCCGCGATCTTATACGGTCTCTGGAAGTTTAAGTATTAGAAACGAACATAGATTTATATCAACTGCTGTCGTGGCGCGGTTGGTTGCTCTGTACCTCGAGAGCGTGACGTATTTTGGATCGCGGGCTCGAGACCAGGTGGGGGCAGTTTGCTTTTGCCGCGATCTTATACGGTCTCTGGAAGTTTAAGTATTAGAAACGAACATAGATTTATATCAACTGCTGTCGTGGCGCGGTTGGTTGCTCTGTACCTCGAGAGCGTGACGTATTTTGGATCGCGGGCTCGAGACCAGGTGGGGGCAGTTTGCTTTTGCCGCGATCTTATACGGTCTCTGGAAGTTTAAGTATTAGAAACGAACATAGATTTATATCAACTGCTGTCGTGGCGCGGTTGGTTGCTCTGTACCTCGAGAGCGTGACGTATTTTGGATCGCGGGCTCGAGACCAGGTGGGGGCAGTTTGCTTTTGCCGCGATCTTATACGGTCTCTGGAAGTTTAAGTATTAGAAACGAACATAGATTTATATCAACTGCTGTCGTGGCGCGGTTGGTTGCTCTGTACCTCGAGAGCGTGACGTATTTTGGATCGCGGGCTCGAGACCAGGTGGGGGCAGTTTGCTTTTGCCGCGATCTTATACGGTCTCTGGAAGTTTAAGTATTAGAAACGAACATAGATTTATATCAACTGCTGTCGTGGCGCGGTTGGTTGCTCTGTACCTCGAGAGCGTGACGTATTTTGGATCGCGGGCTCGAGACCAGGTGGGGGCAGTTTGCTTTTGCCGCGATCTTATACGGTCTCTGGAAGTTTAAGTATTAGAAACGAACATAGATTTATATCAACTGCTGTCGTGGCGCGGTTGGTTGCTCTGTACCTCGAGAGCGTGACGTATTTTGGATCGCGGGCTCGAGACCAGGTGGGGGCAGTTTGCTTTTGCCGCGATCTTATACGGTCTCTGGAAGTTTAAGTATTAGAAACGAACATAGATTTATATCAACTGCTGTCGTGGCGCGGTTGGTTGCTCTGTACCTCGAGAGCGTGACGTATTTTTGGATCGCGGGCTCGAGACCAGGTGGGGGCAGTTTGCTTTTGCCGCGATCTTATACGGTCTCTGGAAGTTTAAGTATTAGAAACGAACATAGATTTATATCAACTGCTGTCGTGGCGCGGTTGGTTGCTCTGTACCTCGAGAGCGTGACGTATTTTGGATCGCGGGCTCGAGACCAGGTGGGGGCAGTTTGCTTTTGCCGCGATCTTATACGGTCTCTGGAAGTTTAAGTATTAGAAACGAACATAGATTTATATCAACTGCTGTCGTGGCGCGGTTGGTTGCTCTGTACCTCGAGAGCGTGACGTATTTTGGATCGCGGGCTCGAGACCAGGTGGGGGCAGTTTGCTTTTGCCGCGATCTTATACGGTCTCTGGAAGTTTAAGTATTAGAAACGAACATAGATTTATATCAACTGCTGTCGTGGCGCGGTTGGTTGCTCTGTACCTCGAGAGCGTGACGTATTTTTGGATCGCGGGCTCGAGACCAGGTGGGGGCAGTTTGCTTTTGCCGCGATCTTATACGGTCTCTGGAAGTTTAAGTATTAGAAACGAACATAGATTTATATCAACTGCTGTCGTGGCGCGGTTGGTTGCTCTGTACCTCGAGAGCGTGACGTATTTTGGATCGCGGGCTCGAGACCAGGTGGGGGCAGTTTGCTTTTGCCGCGATCTTATACGGTCTCTGGAAGTTTAAGTATTAGAAACGAACATAGATTTATATCAACTGCTGTCGTGGCGCGGTTGGTTGCTCTGTACCTCGAGAGCGTGACGTATTTTGGATCGCGGGCTCGAGACCAGGTGGGGGCAGTTTGCTTTTGCCGCGATCTTATACGGTCTCTGGAAGTTTAAGTATTAGAAACGAACATAGATTTATATCAACTGCTGTCGTGGCGCGGTTGGTTGCTCTGTACCTCGAGAGCGTGACGTATTTTGGATCGCGGGCTCGAGACCAGGTGGGGGCAGTTTGCTTTTGCCGCGATCTTATACGGTCTCTGGAAGTTTAAGTATTAGAAACGAACATAGATTTATATCAACTGCTGTCGTGGCGCGGTTGGTTGCTCTGTACCTCGAGAGCGTGACGTATTTTGGATCGCGGGCTCGAGACCAGGTGGGGGCAGTTTGCTTTTGCCGCGATCTTATACGGTCTCTGGAAGTTTAAGTATTAGAAACGAACATAGATTTATATCAACTGCTGTCGTGGCGCGGTTGGTTGCTCTGTACCTCGAGAGCGTGACGTATTTTGGATCGCGGGCTCGAGACCAGGTGGGGGCAGTTTGCTTTTGCCGCGATCTTATACGGTCTCTGGAAGTTTAAGTATTAGAAACGAACATAGATTTATATCAACTGCTGTCGTGGCGCGGTTGGTTGCTCTGTACCTCGAGAGCGTGACGTATTTTGGATCGCGGGCTCGAGACCAGGTGGGGGCAGTTTGCTTTTGCCGCGATCTTATACGGTCTCTGGAAGTTTAAGTATTAGAAACGAACATAGATTTATATCAACTGCTGTCGTGGCGCGGTTGGTTGCTCTGTACCTCGAGAGCGTGACGTATTTTGGATCGCGGGCTCGAGACCAGGTGGGGGCAGTTTGCTTTTGCCGCGATCTTATACGGTCTCTGGAAGTTTAAGTATTAGAAACGAACATAGATTTATATCAACTGCTGTCGTGGCGCGGTTGGTTGCTCTGTACCTCGAGAGCGTGACGTATTTTGGATCGCGGGCTCGAGACCAGGTGGGGGCAGTTTGCTTTTGCCGCGATCTTATACGGTCTCTGGAAGTTTAAGTATTAGAAACGAACATAGATTTATATCAACTGCTGTCGTGGCGCGGTTGGTTGCTCTGTACCTCGAGAGCGTGACGTATTTTGGATCGCGGGCTCGAGACCAGGTGGGGGCAGTTTGCTTTTGCCGCGATCTTATACGGTCTCTGGAAGTTTAAGTATTAGAAACGAACATAGATTTATATCAACTGCTGTCGTGGCGCGGTTGGTTGCTCTGTACCTCGAGAGCGTGACGTATTTTGGATCGCGGGCTCGAGACCAGGTGGGGGCAGTTTGCTTTTGCCGCGATCTTATACGGTCTCTGGAAGTTTAAGTATTAGAAACGAACATAGATTTATATCAACTGCTGTCGTGGCGCGGTTGGTTGCTCTGTACCTCGAGAGCGTGACGTATTTTGGATCGCGGGCTCGAGACCAGGTGGGGGCAGTTTGCTTTTGCCGCGATCTTATACGGTCTCTGGAAGTTTAAGTATTAGAAACGAACATAGATTTATATCAACTGCTGTCGTGGCGCGGTTGGTTGCTCTGTACCTCGAGAGCGTGACGTATTTTGGATCGCGGGCTCGAGACCAGGTGGGGGCAGTTTGCTTTTGCCGCGATCTTATACGGTCTCTGGAAGTTTAAGTATTAGAAACGAACATAGATTTATATCAACTGCTGTCGTGGCGCGGTTGGTTGCTCTGTACCTCGAGAGCGTGACGTATTTTGGATCGCGGGCTCGAGACCAGGTGGGGGCAGTTTGCTTTTGCCGCGATCTTATACGGTCTCTGGAAGTTTAAGTATTAGAAACGAACATAGATTTATATCAACTGCTGTCGTGGCGCGGTTGGTTGCTCTGTACCTCGAGAGCGTGACGTATTTTGGATCGCGGGCTCGAGACCAGGTGGGGGCAGTTTGCTTTTGCCGCGATCTTATACGGTCTCTGGAAGTTTAAGTATTAGAAACGAACATAGATTTATATCAACTGCTGTCGTGGCGCGGTTGGTTGCTCTGTACCTCGAGAGCGTGACGTATTTTGGATCGCGGGCTCGAGACCAGGTGGGGGCAGTTTGCTTTTGCCGCGATCTTATACGGTCTCTGGAAGTTTAAGTATTAGAAACGAACATAGATTTATATCAACTGCTGTCGTGGCGCGGTTGGTTGCTCTGTACCTCGAGAGCGTGACGTATTTTGGATCGCGGGCTCGAGACCAGGTGGGGGCAGTTTGCTTTTGCCGCGATCTTATACGGTCTCTGGAAGTTTAAGTATTAGAAACGAACATAGATTTATATCAACTGCTGTCGTGGCGCGGTTGGTTGCTCTGTACCTCGAGAGCGTGACGTATTTTGGATCGCGGGCTCGAGACCAGGTGGGGGCAGTTTGCTTTTGCCGCGATCTTATACGGTCTCTGGAAGTTTAAGTATTAGAAACGAACATAGATTTATATCAACTGCTGTCGTGGCGCGGTTGGTTGCTCTGTACCTCGAGAGCGTGACGTATTTTGGATCGCGGGCTCGAGACCAGGTGGGGGCAGTTTGCTTTTGCCGCGATCTTATACGGTCTCTGGAAGTTTAAGTATTAGAAACGAACATAGATTTATATCAACTGCTGTCGTGGCGCGGTGGTTGCTCTGTACCTCGAGAGCGTGACGTATTTTGGATCGCGGGCTCGAGACCAGGTGGGGGCAGTTTGCTTTTGCCGCGATCTTATACGGTCTCTGGAAGTTTAAGTATTAGAAACGAACATAGATTTATATCAACTGCTGTCGTGGCGCGGTTGGTTGCTCTGTACCTCGAGAGCGTGACGTATTTTGGATCGCGGGCTCGAGACCAGGTGGGGGCAGTTTGCTTTTGCCGCGATCTTATACGGTCTCTGGAAGTTTAAGTATTAGAAACGAACATAGATTTATATCAACTGCTGTCGTGGCGCGGTTGGTTGCTCTGTACCTCGAGAGCGTGACGTATTTTGGATCGCGGGCTCGAGACCAGGTGGGGGCAGTTTGCTTTTGCCGCGATCTTATACGGTCTCTGGAAGTTTAAGTATTAGAAACGAACATAGATTTATATCAACTGCTGTCGTGGCGCGGTTGGTTGCTCTGTACCTCGAGAGCGTGACGTATTTTGGATCGCGGGCTCGAGACCAGGTGGGGGCAGTTTGCTTTTGCCGCGATCTTATACGGTCTCTGGAAGTTTAAGTATTAGAAACGAACATAGATTTATATCAACTGCTGTCGTGGCGCGGTTGGTTGCTCTGTACCTCGAGAGCGTGACGTATTTTGGATCGCGGGCTCGAGACCAGGTGGGGGCAGTTTGCTTTTGCCGCGATCTTATACGGTCTCTGGAAGTTTAAGTATTAGAAACGAACATAGATTTATATCAACTGCTGTCGTGGCGCGGTTGGTTGCTCTGTACCTCGAGAGCGTGACGTATTTTGGATCGCGGGCTCGAGACCAGGTGGGGGCAGTTTGCTTTTGCCGCGATCTTATACGGTCTCTGGAAGTTTAAGTATTAGAAACGAACATAGATTTATATCAACTGCTGTCGTGGCGCGGTTGGTTGCTCTGTACCTCGAGAGCGTGACGTATTTTGGATCGCGGGCTCGAGACCAGGTGGGGGCAGTTTGCTTTTGCCGCGATCTTATACGGTCTCTGGAAGTTTAAGTATTAGAAACGAACATAGATTTATATCAACTGCTGTCGTGGCGCGGTTGGTTGCTCTGTACCTCGAGAGCGTGACGTATTTTGGATCGCGGGCTCGAGACCAGGTGGGGGCAGTTTGCTTTTGCCGCGATCTTATACGGTCTCTGGAAGTTTAAGTATTAGAAACGAACATAGATTTATATCAACTGCTGTCGTGGCGCGGTTGGTTGCTCTGTACCTCGAGAGCGTGACGTATTTTGGATCGCGGGCTCGAGACCAGGTGGGGGCAGTTTGCTTTTGCCGCGATCTTATACGGTCTCTGGAAGTTTAAGTATTAGAAACGAACATAGATTTATATCAACTGCTGTCGTGGCGCGGTTGGTTGCTCTGTACCTCGAGAGCGTGACGTATTTTGGATCGCGGGCTCGAGACCAGGTGGGGGCAGTTTGCTTTTGCCGCGATCTTATACGGTCTCTGGAAGTTTAAGTATTAGAAACGAACATAGATTTATATCAACTGCTGTCGTGGCGCGGTTGGTTGCTCTGTACCTCGAGAGCGTGACGTATTTTGGATCGCGGGCTCGAGACCAGGTGGGGGCAGTTTGCTTTTGCCGCGATCTTATACGGTCTCTGGAAGTTTAAGTATTAGAAACGAACATAGATTTATATCAACTGCTGTCGTGGCGCGGTTGGTTGCTCTGTACCTCGAGAGCGTGACGTATTTTGGATCGCGGGCTCGAGACCAGGTGGGGGCAGTTTGCTTTTGCCGCGATCTTATACGGTCTCTGGAAGTTTAAGTATTAGAAACGAACATAGATTTATATCAACTGCTGTCGTGGCGCGGTTGGTTGCTCTGTACCTCGAGAGCGTGACGTATTTTGGATCGCGGCTCGAGACCAGGTGGGGGCAGTTTGCTTTTGCCGCGATCTTATACGGTCTCTGGAAGTTTAAGTATTAGAAACGAACATAGATTTATATCAACTGCTGTCGTGGCGCGGTTGGTTGCTCTGTACCTCGAGAGCGTGACGTATTTTGGATCGCGGGCTCGAGACCAGGTGGGGGCAGTTTGCTTTTGCCGCGATCTTATACGGTCTCTGGAAGTTTAAGTATTAGAAACGAACATAGATTTATATCAACTGCTGTCGTGGCGCGGTTGGTTGCTCTGTACCTCGAGAGCGTGACGTATTTTGGATCGCGGGCTCGAGACCAGGTGGGGGCAGTTTGCTTTTGCCGCGATCTTATACGGTCTCTGGAAGTTTAAGTATTAGAAACGAACATAGATTTATATCAACTGCTGTCGTGGCGCGGTTGGTTGCTCTGTACCTCGAGAGCGTGACGTATTTTGGATCGCGGGCTCGAGACCAGGTGGGGGCAGTTTGCTTTTGCCGCGATCTTATACGGTCTCTGGAAGTTTAAGTATTAGAAACGAACATAGATTTATATCAACTGCTGTCGTGGCGCGGTTGGTTGCTCTGTACCTCGAGAGCGTGACGTATTTTGGATCGCGGGCTCGAGACCAGGTGGGGGCAGTTTGCTTTTGCCGCGATCTTATACGGTCTCTGGAAGTTTAAGTATTAGAAACGAACATAGATTTATATCAACTGCTGTCGTGGCGCGGTTGGTTGCTCTGTACCTCGAGAGCGTGACGTATTTTTGGATCGCGGGCTCGAGACCAGGTGGGGGCAGTTTGCTTTTGCCGCGATCTTATACGGTCTCTGGAAGTTTAAGTATTAGAAACGAACATAGATTTATATCAACTGCTGTCGTGGCGCGGTTGGTTGCTCTGTACCTCGAGAGCGTGACGTATTT
>NC_092575.1:18016132-18068503 GCF_037975245.1 Apostichopus japonicus | reverse complement strand
GCAGTTTGCTTTTGGCCGCGATTCTTATACGGTGCTCTGGAAGTTTAAAGTATTAGAAACGAACATAGTAGATTTATATCAACTGCTGTCGTGGCGCGGTTGGTTGCTCTGTACCTCGAGAGCGTGACGTATTTTGGATCGCGGGCTCGAGACCAGGTGGGGGCAGTTTGCTTTTGCCGCGATCTTATACGGTCTCTGGAAGTTTAAGTATTAGAAACGAACATAGATTTATATCAACTGCTGTCGTGGCGCGGTTGGTTGCTCTGTACCTCGAGAGCGTGACGTATTTTTGGATCGCGGGCTCGAGACCAGGTGGGGGCAGTTTGCTTTTGCCGCGATCTTATACGGTCTCTGGAAGTTTAAGTATTAGAAACGAACATAGATTTATATCAACTGCTGTCGTGGCGCGGTTGGTTGCTCTGTACCTCGAGAGCGTGACGTATTTTGGATCGCGGGCTCGAGACCAGGTGGGGGCAGTTTGCTTTTGCCGCGATCTTATACGGTCTCTGGAAGTTTAAGTATTAGAAACGAACATAGATTTATATCAACTGCTGTCGTGGCGCGGTTGGTTGCTCTGTACCTCGAGAGCGTGACGTATTTTTGGATCGCGGGCTCGAGACCAGGTGGGGGCAGTTTGCTTTTGCCGCGATCTTATACGGTCTCTGGAAGTTTAAGTATTAGAAACGAACATAGATTTATATCAACTGCTGTCGTGGCGCGGTTGGTTGCTCTGTACCTCGAGAGCGTGACGTATTTTTGGATCGCGGGCTCGAGACCAGGTGGGGGCAGTTTGCTTTTGCCGCGATCTTATACGGTCTCTGGAAGTTTAAGTATTAGAAACGAACATAGATTTATATCAACTGCTGTCGTGGCGCGGTTGGTTGCTCTGTACCTCGAGAGCGTGACGTATTTTGGATCGCGGGCTCGAGACCAGGTGGGGGCAGTTTGCTTTTGCCGCGATCTTATACGGTCTCTGGAAGTTTAAGTATTAGAAACGAACATAGATTTATATCAACTGCTGTCGTGGCGCGGTTGGTTGCTCTGTACCTCGAGAGCGTGACGTATTTTGGATCGCGGGCTCGAGACCAGGTGGGGGCAGTTTGCTTTTGCCGCGATCTTATACGGTCTCTGGAAGTTTAAGTATTAGAAACGAACATAGATTTATATCAACTGCTGTCGTGGCGCGGTTGGTTGCTCTGTACCTCGAGAGCGTGACGTATTTTGGATCGCGGGCTCGAGACCAGGTGGGGGCAGTTTGCTTTTGCCGCGATCTTATACGGTCTCTGGAAGTTTAAGTATTAGAAACGAACATAGATTTATATCAACTGCTGTCGTGGCGCGGTTGGTTGCTCTGTACCTCGAGAGCGTGACGTATTTTGGATCGCGGGCTCGAGACCAGGTGGGGGCAGTTTGCTTTTGCCGCGATCTTATACGGTCTCTGGAAGTTTAAGTATTAGAAACGAACATAGATTTATATCAACTGCTGTCGTGGCGCGGTTGGTTGCTCTGTACCTCGAGAGCGTGACGTATTTTGGATCGCGGGCTCGAGACCAGGTGGGGGCAGTTTGCTTTTGCCGCGATCTTATACGGTCTCTGGAAGTTTAAGTATTAGAAACGAACATAGATTTATATCAACTGCTGTCGTGGCGCGGTTGGTTGCTCTGTACCTCGAGAGCGTGACGTATTTTGGATCGCGGGCTCGAGACCAGGTGGGGGCAGTTTGCTTTTGCCGCGATCTTATACGGTCTCTGGAAGTTTAAGTATTAGAAACGAACATAGATTTATATCAACTGCTGTCGTGGCGCGGTTGGTTGCTCTGTACCTCGAGAGCGTGACGTATTTTGGATCGCGGGCTCGAGACCAGGTGGGGGCAGTTTGCTTTTGCCGCGATCTTATACGGTCTCTGGAAGTTTAAGTATTAGAAACGAACATAGATTTATATCAACTGCTGTCGTGGCGCGGTTGGTTGCTCTGTACCTCGAGAGCGTGACGTATTTTGGATCGCGGGCTCGAGACCAGGTGGGGGCAGTTTGCTTTTGCCGCGATCTTATACGGTCTCTGGAAGTTTAAGTATTAGAAACGAACATAGATTTATATCAACTGCTGTCGTGGCGCGGTTGGTTGCTCTGTACCTCGATGAGCGTGACGTATTTTGGATCGCGGGCTCGAGACCAGGTGGGGGCAGTTTGCTTTTGCCGCGATCTTATACGGTCTCTGGAAGTTTAAGTATTAGAAACGAACATAGATTTATATCAACTGCTGTCGTGGCGCGGTTGGTTGCTCTGTACCTCGAGAGCGTGACGTATTTTGGATCGCGGGCTCGAGACCAGGTGGGGGCAGTTTGCTTTTGCCGCGATCTTATACGGTCTCTGGAAGTTTAAGTATTAGAAACGAACATAGATTTATATCAACTGCTGTCGTGGCGCGGTTGGTTGCTCTGTACCTCGAGAGCGTGACGTATTTTGGATCGCGGGCTCGAGACCAGGTGGGGGCAGTTTGCTTTTGCCGCGATCTTATACGGTCTCTGGAAGTTTAAGTATTAGAAACGAACATAGATTTATATCAACTGCTGTCGTGGCGCGGTTGGTTGCTCTGTACCTCGAGAGCGTGACGTATTTTGGATCGCGGGCTCGAGACCAGGTGGGGGCAGTTTGCTTTTGCCGCGATCTTATACGGTCTCTGGAAGTTTAAGTATTAGAAACGAACATAGATTTATATCAACTGCTGTCGTGGCGCGGTTGGTTGCTCTGTACCTCGAGAGCGTGACGTATTTTGGATCGCGGGCTCGAGACCAGGTGGGGGCAGTTTGCTTTTGCCGCGATCTTATACGGTCTCTGGAAGTTTAAGTATTAGAAACGAACATAGATTTATATCAACTGCTGTCGTGGCGCGGTTGGTTGCTCTGTACCTCGAGAGCGTGACGTATTTTGGATCGCGGGCTCGAGACCAGGTGGGGGCAGTTTGCTTTTGCCGCGATCTTATACGGTCTCTGGAAGTTTAAGTATTAGAAACGAACATAGATTTATATCAACTGCTGTCGTGGCGCGGTTGGTTGCTCTGTACCTCGAGAGCGTGACGTATTTTGGATCGCGGGCTCGAGACCAGGTGGGGGCAGTTTGCTTTTGCCGCGATCTTATACGGTCTCTGGAAGTTTAAGTATTAGAAACGAACATAGATTTATATCAACTGCTGTCGTGGCGCGGTTGGTTGCTCTGTACCTCGAGAGCGTGACGTATTTTTGGATCGCGGGCTCGAGACCAGGTGGGGGCAGTTTGCTTTTGCCGCGATCTTATACGGTCTCTGGAAGTTTAAGTATTAGAAACGAACATAGATTTATATCAACTGCTGTCGTGGCGCGGTTGGTTGCTCTGTACCTCGAGAGCGTGACGTATTTTGGATCGCGGGCTCGAGACCAGGTGGGGGCAGTTTGCTTTTGCCGCGATCTTATACGGTCTCTGGAAGTTTAAGTATTAGAAACGAACATAGATTTATATCAACTGCTGTCGTGGCGCGGTTGGTTGCTCTGTACCTCGAGAGCGTGACGTATTTTGGATCGCGGGCTCGAGACCAGGTGGGGGCAGTTTGCTTTTGCCGCGATCTTATACGGTCTCTGGAAGTTTAAGTATTAGAAACGAACATAGATTTATATCAACTGCTGTCGTGGCGCGGTTGGTTGCTCTGTACCTCGAGAGCGTGACGTATTTTGGATCGCGGGCTCGAGACCAGGTGGGGGCAGTTTGCTTTTGCCGCGATCTTATACGGTCTCTGGAAGTTTAAGTATTAGAAACGAACATAGATTTATATCAACTGCTGTCGTGGCGCGGTTGGTTGCTCTGTACCTCGAGAGCGTGACGTATTTTGGATCGCGGGCTCGAGACCAGGTGGGGGCAGTTTGCTTTTGCCGCGATCTTATACGGTCTCTGGAAGTTTAAGTATTAGAAACGAACATAGATTTATATCAACTGCTGTCGTGGCGCGGTTGGTTGCTCTGTACCTCGAGAGCGTGACGTATTTTGGATCGCGGGCTCGAGACCAGGTGGGGGCAGTTTGCTTTTGCCGCGATCTTATACGGTCTCTGGAAGTTTAAGTATTAGAAACGAACATAGATTTATATCAACTGCTGTCGTGGCGCGGTTGGTTGCTCTGTACCTCGAGAGCGTGACGTATTTTGGATCGCGGGCTCGAGACCAGGTGGGGGCAGTTTGCTTTTGCCGCGATCTTATACGGTCTCTGGAAGTTTAAGTATTAGAAACGAACATAGATTTATATCAACTGCTGTCGTGGCGCGGTTGGTTGCTCTGTACCTCGAGAGCGTGACGTATTTTGGATCGCGGGCTCGAGACCAGGTGGGGGCAGTTTGCTTTTGCCGCGATCTTATACGGTCTCTGGAAGTTTAAGTATTAGAAACGAACATAGATTTATATCAACTGCTGTCGTGGCGCGGTTGGTTGCTCTGTACCTCGAGAGCGTGACGTATTTTTGGATCGCGGGCTCGAGACCAGGTGGGGGCAGTTTGCTTTTGCCGCGATCTTATACGGTCTCTGGAAGTTTAAGTATTAGAAACGAACATAGATTTATATCAACTGCTGTCGTGGCGCGGTTGGTTGCTCTGTACCTCGAGAGCGTGACGTATTTTTGGATCGCGGGCTCGAGACCAGGTGGGGGCAGTTTGCTTTTGCCGCGATCTTATACGGTCTCTGGAAGTTTAAGTATTAGAAACGAACATAGATTTATATCAACTGCTGTCGTGGCGCGGTTGGTTGCTCTGTACCTCGAGAGCGTGACGTATTTTTGGATCGCGGGCTCGAGACCAGGTGGGGGCAGTTTGCTTTTGCCGCGATCTTATACGGTCTCTGGAAGTTTAAGTATTAGAAACGAACATAGATTTATATCAACTGCTGTCGTGGCGCGGTTGGTTGCTCTGTACCTCGAGAGCGTGACGTATTTTTGGATCGCGGGCTCGAGACCAGGTGGGGGCAGTTTGCTTTTGCCGCGATCTTATACGGTCTCTGGAAGTTTAAGTATTAGAAACGAACATAGATTTATATCAACTGCTGTCGTGGCGCGGTTGGTTGCTCTGTACCTCGAGAGCGTGACGTATTTTGGATCGCGGGCTCGAGACCAGGTGGGGGCAGTTTGCTTTTGCCGCGATCTTATACGGTCTCTGGAAGTTTAAGTATTAGAAACGAACATAGATTTATATCAACTGCTGTCGTGGCGCGGTTGGTTGCTCTGTACCTCGAGAGCGTGACGTATTTTGGATCGCGGGCTCGAGACCAGGTGGGGGCAGTTTGCTTTTGCCGCGATCTTATACGGTCTCTGGAAGTTTAAGTATTAGAAACGAACATAGATTTATATCAACTGCTGTCGTGGCGCGGTTGGTTGCTCTGTACCTCGAGAGCGTGACGTATTTTGGATCGCGGGCTCGAGACCAGGTGGGGGCAGTTTGCTTTTGCCGCGATCTTATACGGTCTCTGGAAGTTTAAGTATTAGAAACGAACATAGATTTATATCAACTGCTGTCGTGGCGCGGTTGGTTGCTCTGTACCTCGAGAGCGTGACGTATTTTTGGATCGCGGGCTCGAGACCAGGTGGGGGCAGTTTGCTTTTGCCGCGATCTTATACGGTCTCTGGAAGTTTAAGTATTAGAAACGAACATAGATTTATATCAACTGCTGTCGTGGCGCGGTTGGTTGCTCTGTACCTCGAGAGCGTGACGTATTTTTGGATCGCGGGCTCGAGACCAGGTGGGGGCAGTTTGCTTTTGCCGCGATCTTATACGGTCTCTGGAAGTTTAAGTATTAGAAACGAACATAGATTTATATCAACTGCTGTCGTGGCGCGGTTGGTTGCTCTGTACCTCGAGAGCGTGACGTATTTTTGGATCGCGGGCTCGAGACCAGGTGGGGGCAGTTTGCTTTTGCCGCGATCTTATACGGTCTCTGGAAGTTTAAGTATTAGAAACGAACATAGATTTATATCAACTGCTGTCGTGGCGCGGTTGGTTGCTCTGTACCTCGAGAGCGTGACGTATTTTTGGATCGCGGGCTCGAGACCAGGTGGGGGCAGTTTGCTTTTGCCGCGATCTTATACGGTCTCTGGAAGTTTAAGTATTAGAAACGAACATAGATTTATATCAACTGCTGTCGTGGCGCGGTTGGTTGCTCTGTACCTCGAGAGCGTGACGTATTTTTGGATCGCGGGCTCGAGACCAGGTGGGGGCAGTTTGCTTTTGCCGCGATCTTATACGGTCTCTGGAAGTTTAAGTATTAGAAACGAACATAGATTTATATCAACTGCTGTCGTGGCGCGGTTGGTTGCTCTGTACCTCGAGAGCGTGACGTATTTTTGGATCGCGGGCTCGAGACCAGGTGGGGGCAGTTTGCTTTTGCCGCGATCTTATACGGTCTCTGGAAGTTTAAGTATTAGAAACGAACATAGATTTATATCAACTGCTGTCGTGGCGCGGTTGGTTGCTCTGTACCTCGAGAGCGTGACGTATTTTTGGATCGCGGGCTCGAGACCAGGTGGGGGCAGTTTGCTTTTGCCGCGATCTTATACGGTCTCTGGAAGTTTAAGTATTAGAAACGAACATAGATTTATATCAACTGCTGTCGTGGCGCGGTTGGTTGCTCTGTACCTCGAGAGCGTGACGTATTTTTGGATCGCGGGCTCGAGACCAGGTGGGGGCAGTTTGCTTTTGCCGCGATCTTATACGGTCTCTGGAAGTTTAAGTATTAGAAACGAACATAGATTTATATCAACTGCTGTCGTGGCGCGGTTGGTTGCTCTGTACCTCGAGAGCGTGACGTATTTTTGGATCGCGGGCTCGAGACCAGGTGGGGGCAGTTTGCTTTTGCCGCGATCTTATACGGTCTCTGGAAGTTTAAGTATTAGAAACGAACATAGATTTATATCAACTGCTGTCGTGGCGCGGTTGGTTGCTCTGTACCTCGAGAGCGTGACGTATTTTTGGATCGCGGGCTCGAGACCAGGTGGGGGCAGTTTGCTTTTGCCGCGATCTTATACGGTCTCTGGAAGTTTAAGTATTAGAAACGAACATAGATTTATATCAACTGCTGTCGTGGCGCGGTTGGTTGCTCTGTACCTCGAGAGCGTGACGTATTTTTGGATCGCGGGCTCGAGACCAGGTGGGGGCAGTTTGCTTTTGCCGCGATCTTATACGGTCTCTGGAAGTTTAAGTATTAGAAACGAACATAGATTTATATCAACTGCTGTCGTGGCGCGGTTGGTTGCTCTGTACCTCGAGAGCGTGACGTATTTTTGGATCGCGGGCTCGAGACCAGGTGGGGGCAGTTTGCTTTTGCCGCGATCTTATACGGTCTCTGGAAGTTTAAGTATTAGAAACGAACATAGATTTATATCAACTGCTGTCGTGGCGCGGTTGGTTGCTCTGTACCTCGAGAGCGTGACGTATTTTTGGATCGCGGGCTCGAGACCAGGTGGGGGCAGTTTGCTTTTGCCGCGATCTTATACGGTCTCTGGAAGTTTAAGTATTAGAAACGAACATAGATTTATATCAACTGCTGTCGTGGCGCGGTTGGTTGCTCTGTACCTCGAGAGCGTGACGTATTTTTGGATCGCGGGCTCGAGACCAGGTGGGGGCAGTTTGCTTTTGCCGCGATCTTATACGGTCTCTGGAAGTTTAAGTATTAGAAACGAACATAGATTTATATCAACTGCTGTCGTGGCGCGGTTGGTTGCTCTGTACCTCGAGAGCGTGACGTATTTTTGGATCGCGGGCTCGAGACCAGGTGGGGGCAGTTTGCTTTTGCCGCGATCTTATACGGTCTCTGGAAGTTTAAGTATTAGAAACGAACATAGATTTATATCAACTGCTGTCGTGGCGCGGTTGGTTGCTCTGTACCTCGAGAGCGTGACGTATTTTTGGATCGCGGGCTCGAGACCAGGTGGGGGCAGTTTGCTTTTGCCGCGATCTTATACGGTCTCTGGAAGTTTAAGTATTAGAAACGAACATAGATTTATATCAACTGCTGTCGTGGCGCGGTTGGTTGCTCTGTACCTCGAGAGCGTGACGTATTTTGGATCGCGGGCTCGAGACCAGGTGGGGGCAGTTTGCTTTTGCCGCGATCTTATACGGTCTCTGGAAGTTTAAGTATTAGAAACGAACATAGATTTATATCAACTGCTGTCGTGGCGCGGTTGGTTGCTCTGTACCTCGAGAGCGTGACGTATTTTTGGATCGCGGGCTCGAGACCAGGTGGGGGCAGTTTGCTTTTGCCGCGATCTTATACGGTCTCTGGAAGTTTAAGTATTAGAAACGAACATAGATTTATATCAACTGCTGTCGTGGCGCGGTTGGTTGCTCTGTACCTCGAGAGCGTGACGTATTTTGGATCGCGGGCTCGAGACCAGGTGGGGGCAGTTTGCTTTTGCCGCGATCTTATACGGTCTCTGGAAGTTTAAGTATTAGAAACGAACATAGATTTATATCAACTGCTGTCGTGGCGCGGTTGGTTGCTCTGTACCTCGAGAGCGTGACGTATTTTTGGATCGCGGGCTCGAGACCAGGTGGGGGCAGTTTGCTTTTGCCGCGATCTTATACGGTCTCTGGAAGTTTAAGTATTAGAAACGAACATAGATTTATATCAACTGCTGTCGTGGCGCGGTTGGTTGCTCTGTACCTCGAGAGCGTGACGTATTTTGGATCGCGGGCTCGAGACCAGGTGGGGGCAGTTTGCTTTTGCCGCGATCTTATACGGTCTCTGGAAGTTTAAGTATTAGAAACGAACATAGATTTATATCAACTGCTGTCGTGGCGCGGTTGGTTGCTCTGTACCTCGAGAGCGTGACGTATTTTTGGATCGCGGGCTCGAGACCAGGTGGGGGCAGTTTGCTTTTGCCGCGATCTTATACGGTCTCTGGAAGTTTAAGTATTAGAAACGAACATAGATTTATATCAACTGCTGTCGTGGCGCGGTTGGTTGCTCTGTACCTCGAGAGCGTGACGTATTTTTGGATCGCGGGCTCGAGACCAGGTGGGGGCAGTTTGCTTTTGCCGCGATCTTATACGGTCTCTGGAAGTTTAAGTATTAGAAACGAACATAGATTTATATCAACTGCTGTCGTGGCGCGGTTGGTTGCTCTGTACCTCGAGAGCGTGACGTATTTTTGGATCGCGGGCTCGAGACCAGGTGGGGGCAGTTTGCTTTTGCCGCGATCTTATACGGTCTCTGGAAGTTTAAGTATTAGAAACGAACATAGATTTATATCAACTGCTGTCGTGGCGCGGTTGGTTGCTCTGTACCTCGAGAGCGTGACGTATTTTGGATCGCGGGCTCGAGACCAGGTGGGGGCAGTTTGCTTTTGCCGCGATCTTATACGGTCTCTGGAAGTTTAAGTATTAGAAACGAACATAGATTTATATCAACTGCTGTCGTGGCGCGGTTGGTTGCTCTGTACCTCGAGAGCGTGACGTATTTTTGGATCGCGGGCTCGAGACCAGGTGGGGGCAGTTTGCTTTTGCCGCGATCTTATACGGTCTCTGGAAGTTTAAGTATTAGAAACGAACATAGATTTATATCAACTGCTGTCGTGGCGCGGTTGGTTGCTCTGTACCTCGAGAGCGTGACGTATTTTGGATCGCGGGCTCGAGACCAGGTGGGGGCAGTTTGCTTTTGCCGCGATCTTATACGGTCTCTGGAAGTTTAAGTATTAGAAACGAACATAGATTTATATCAACTGCTGTCGTGGCGCGGTTGGTTGCTCTGTACCTCGAGAGCGTGACGTATTTTGGATCGCGGGCTCGAGACCAGGTGGGGGCAGTTTGCTTTTGCCGCGATCTTATACGGTCTCTGGAAGTTTAAGTATTAGAAACGAACATAGATTTATATCAACTGCTGTCGTGGCGCGGTTGGTTGCTCTGTACCTCGAGAGCGTGACGTATTTTGGATCGCGGGCTCGAGACCAGGTGGGGGCAGTTTGCTTTTGCCGCGATCTTATACGGTCTCTGGAAGTTTAAGTATTAGAAACGAACATAGATTTATATCAACTGCTGTCGTGGCGCGGTTGGTTGCTCTGTACCTCGAGAGCGTGACGTATTTTGGATCGCGGGCTCGAGACCAGGTGGGGGCAGTTTGCTTTTGCCGCGATCTTATACGGTCTCTGGAAGTTTAAGTATTAGAAACGAACATAGATTTATATCAACTGCTGTCGTGGCGCGGTTGGTTGCTCTGTACCTCGAGAGCGTGACGTATTTTGGATCGCGGGCTCGAGACCAGGTGGGGGCAGTTTGCTTTTGCCGCGATCTTATACGGTCTCTGGAAGTTTAAGTATTAGAAACGAACATAGATTTATATCAACTGCTGTCGTGGCGCGGTTGGTTGCTCTGTACCTCGAGAGCGTGACGTATTTTTGGATCGCGGGCTCGAGACCAGGTGGGGGCAGTTTGCTTTTGCCGCGATCTTATACGGTCTCTGGAAGTTTAAGTATTAGAAACGAACATAGATTTATATCAACTGCTGTCGTGGCGCGGTTGGTTGCTCTGTACCTCGAGAGCGTGACGTATTTTGGATCGCGGGCTCGAGACCAGGTGGGGGCAGTTTGCTTTTGCCGCGATCTTATACGGTCTCTGGAAGTTTAAGTATTAGAAACGAACATAGATTTATATCAACTGCTGTCGTGGCGCGGTTGGTTGCTCTGTACCTCGAGAGCGTGACGTATTTTGGATCGCGGGCTCGAGACCAGGTGGGGGCAGTTTGCTTTTGCCGCGATCTTATACGGTCTCTGGAAGTTTAAGTATTAGAAACGAACATAGATTTATATCAACTGCTGTCGTGGCGCGGTTGGTTGCTCTGTACCTCGAGAGCGTGACGTATTTTGGATCGCGGGCTCGAGACCAGGTGGGGGCAGTTTGCTTTTGCCGCGATCTTATACGGTCTCTGGAAGTTTAAGTATTAGAAACGAACATAGATTTATATCAACTGCTGTCGTGGCGCGGTTGGTTGCTCTGTACCTCGAGAGCGTGACGTATTTTGGATCGCGGGCTCGAGACCAGGTGGGGGCAGTTTGCTTTTGCCGCGATCTTATACGGTCTCTGGAAGTTTAAGTATTAGAAACGAACATAGATTTATATCAACTGCTGTCGTGGCGCGGTTGGTTGCTCTGTACCTCGAGAGCGTGACGTATTTTTGGATCGCGGGCTCGAGACCAGGTGGGGGCAGTTTGCTTTTGCCGCGATCTTATACGGTCTCTGGAAGTTTAAGTATTAGAAACGAACATAGATTTATATCAACTGCTGTCGTGGCGCGGTTGGTTGCTCTGTACCTCGAGAGCGTGACGTATTTTTGGATCGCGGGCTCGAGACCAGGTGGGGGCAGTTTGCTTTTGCCGCGATCTTATACGGTCTCTGGAAGTTTAAGTATTAGAAACGAACATAGATTTATATCAACTGCTGTCGTGGCGCGGTTGGTTGCTCTGTACCTCGAGAGCGTGACGTATTTTTGGATCGCGGGCTCGAGACCAGGTGGGGGCAGTTTGCTTTTGCCGCGATCTTATACGGTCTCTGGAAGTTTAAGTATTAGAAACGAACATAGATTTATATCAACTGCTGTCGTGGCGCGGTTGGTTGCTCTGTACCTCGAGAGCGTGACGTATTTTGGATCGCGGGCTCGAGACCAGGTGGGGGCAGTTTGCTTTTGCCGCGATCTTATACGGTCTCTGGAAGTTTAAGTATTAGAAACGAACATAGATTTATATCAACTGCTGTCGTGGCGCGGTTGGTTGCTCTGTACCTCGAGAGCGTGACGTATTTTGGATCGCGGGCTCGAGACCAGGTGGGGGCAGTTTGCTTTTGCCGCGATCTTATACGGTCTCTGGAAGTTTAAGTATTAGAAACGAACATAGATTTATATCAACTGCTGTCGTGGCGCGGTTGGTTGCTCTGTACCTCGAGAGCGTGACGTATTTTGGATCGCGGGCTCGAGACCAGGTGGGGGCAGTTTGCTTTTGCCGCGATCTTATACGGTCTCTGGAAGTTTAAGTATTAGAAACGAACATAGATTTATATCAACTGCTGTCGTGGCGCGGTTGGTTGCTCTGTACCTCGAGAGCGTGACGTATTTTGGATCGCGGGCTCGAGACCAGGTGGGGGCAGTTTGCTTTTGCCGCGATCTTATACGGTCTCTGGAAGTTTAAGTATTAGAAACGAACATAGATTTATATCAACTGCTGTCGTGGCGCGGTTGGTTGCTCTGTACCTCGAGAGCGTGACGTATTTTGGATCGCGGGCTCGAGACCAGGTGGGGGCAGTTTGCTTTTGCCGCGATCTTATACGGTCTCTGGAAGTTTAAGTATTAGAAACGAACATAGATTTATATCAACTGCTGTCGTGGCGCGGTTGGTTGCTCTGTACCTCGAGAGCGTGACGTATTTTGGATCGCGGGCTCGAGACCAGGTGGGGGCAGTTTGCTTTTGCCGCGATCTTATACGGTCTCTGGAAGTTTAAGTATTAGAAACGAACATAGATTTATATCAACTGCTGTCGTGGCGCGGTTGGTTGCTCTGTACCTCGAGAGCGTGACGTATTTTGGATCGCGGGCTCGAGACCAGGTGGGGGCAGTTTGCTTTTGCCGCGATCTTATACGGTCTCTGGAAGTTTAAGTATTAGAAACGAACATAGATTTATATCAACTGCTGTCGTGGCGCGGTTGGTTGCTCTGTACCTCGAGAGCGTGACGTATTTTGGATCGCGGGCTCGAGACCAGGTGGGGGCAGTTTGCTTTTGCCGCGATCTTATACGGTCTCTGGAAGTTTAAGTATTAGAAACGAACATAGATTTATATCAACTGCTGTCGTGGCGCGGTTGGTTGCTCTGTACCTCGAGAGCGTGACGTATTTTGGATCGCGGGCTCGAGACCAGGTGGGGGCAGTTTGCTTTTGCCGCGATCTTATACGGTCTCTGGAAGTTTAAGTATTAGAAACGAACATAGATTTATATCAACTGCTGTCGTGGCGCGGTTGGTTGCTCTGTACCTCGAGAGCGTGACGTATTTTGGATCGCGGGCTCGAGACCAGGTGGGGGCAGTTTGCTTTTGCCGCGATCTTATACGGTCTCTGGAAGTTTAAGTATTAGAAACGAACATAGATTTATATCAACTGCTGTCGTGGCGCGGTTGGTTGCTCTGTACCTCGAGAGCGTGACGTATTTTGGATCGCGGGCTCGAGACCAGGTGGGGGCAGTTTGCTTTTGCCGCGATCTTATACGGTCTCTGGAAGTTTAAGTATTAGAAACGAACATAGATTTATATCAACTGCTGTCGTGGCGCGGTTGGTTGCTCTGTACCTCGAGAGCGTGACGTATTTTGGATCGCGGGCTCGAGACCAGGTGGGGGCAGTTTGCTTTTGCCGCGATCTTATACGGTCTCTGGAAGTTTAAGTATTAGAAACGAACATAGATTTATATCAACTGCTGTCGTGGCGCGGTTGGTTGCTCTGTACCTCGAGAGCGTGACGTATTTTGGATCGCGGGCTCGAGACCAGGTGGGGGCAGTTTGCTTTTGCCGCGATCTTATACGGTCTCTGGAAGTTTAAGTATTAGAAACGAACATAGATTTATATCAACTGCTGTCGTGGCGCGGTTGGTTGCTCTGTACCTCGAGAGCGTGACGTATTTTGGATCGCGGGCTCGAGACCAGGTGGGGGCAGTTTGCTTTTGCCGCGATCTTATACGGTCTCTGGAAGTTTAAGTATTAGAAACGAACATAGATTTATATCAACTGCTGTCGTGGCGCGGTTGGTTGCTCTGTACCTCGAGAGCGTGACGTATTTTGGATCGCGGGCTCGAGACCAGGTGGGGGCAGTTTGCTTTTGCCGCGATCTTATACGGTCTCTGGAAGTTTAAGTATTAGAAACGAACATAGATTTATATCAACTGCTGTCGTGGCGCGGTTGGTTGCTCTGTACCTCGAGAGCGTGACGTATTTTGGATCGCGGGCTCGAGACCAGGTGGGGGCAGTTTGCTTTTGCCGCGATCTTATACGGTCTCTGGAAGTTTAAGTATTAGAAACGAACATAGATTTATATCAACTGCTGTCGTGGCGCGGTTGGTTGCTCTGTACCTCGAGAGCGTGACGTATTTTGGATCGCGGGCTCGAGACCAGGTGGGGGCAGTTTGCTTTTGCCGCGATCTTATACGGTCTCTGGAAGTTTAAGTATTAGAAACGAACATAGATTTATATCAACTGCTGTCGTGGCGCGGTTGGTTGCTCTGTACCTCGAGAGCGTGACGTATTTTGGATCGCGGGCTCGAGACCAGGTGGGGGCAGTTTGCTTTTGCCGCGATCTTATACGGTCTCTGGAAGTTTAAGTATTAGAAACGAACATAGATTTATATCAACTGCTGTCGTGGCGCGGTTGGTTGCTCTGTACCTCGAGAGCGTGACGTATTTTGGATCGCGGGCTCGAGACCAGGTGGGGGCAGTTTGCTTTTGCCGCGATCTTATACGGTCTCTGGAAGTTTAAGTATTAGAAACGAACATAGATTTATATCAACTGCTGTCGTGGCGCGGTTGGTTGCTCTGTACCTCGAGAGCGTGACGTATTTTTGGATCGCGGGCTCGAGACCAGGTGGGGGCAGTTTGCTTTTGCCGCGATCTTATACGGTCTCTGGAAGTTTAAGTATTAGAAACGAACATAGATTTATATCAACTGCTGTCGTGGCGCGGTTGGTTGCTCTGTACCTCGAGAGCGTGACGTATTTTGGATCGCGGGCTCGAGACCAGGTGGGGGCAGTTTGCTTTTGCCGCGATCTTATACGGTCTCTGGAAGTTTAAGTATTAGAAACGAACATAGATTTATATCAACTGCTGTCGTGGCGCGGTTGGTTGCTCTGTACCTCGAGAGCGTGACGTATTTTGGATCGCGGGCTCGAGACCAGGTGGGGGCAGTTTGCTTTTGCCGCGATCTTATACGGTCTCTGGAAGTTTAAGTATTAGAAACGAACATAGATTTATATCAACTGCTGTCGTGGCGCGGTTGGTTGCTCTGTACCTCGAGAGCGTGACGTATTTTGGATCGCGGGCTCGAGACCAGGTGGGGGCAGTTTGCTTTTGCCGCGATCTTATACGGTCTCTGGAAGTTTAAGTATTAGAAACGAACATAGATTTATATCAACTGCTGTCGTGGCGCGGTTGGTTGCTCTGTACCTCGAGAGCGTGACGTATTTTGGATCGCGGGCTCGAGACCAGGTGGGGGCAGTTTGCTTTTGCCGCGATCTTATACGGTCTCTGGAAGTTTAAGTATTAGAAACGAACATAGATTTATATCAACTGCTGTCGTGGCGCGGTTGGTTGCTCTGTACCTCGAGAGCGTGACGTATTTTGGATCGCGGGCTCGAGACCAGGTGGGGGCAGTTTGCTTTTGCCGCGATCTTATACGGTCTCTGGAAGTTTAAGTATTAGAAACGAACATAGATTTATATCAACTGCTGTCGTGGCGCGGTTGGTTGCTCTGTACCTCGAGAGCGTGACGTATTTTGGATCGCGGGCTCGAGACCAGGTGGGGGCAGTTTGCTTTTGCCGCGATCTTATACGGTCTCTGGAAGTTTAAGTATTAGAAACGAACATAGATTTATATCAACTGCTGTCGTGGCGCGGTTGGTTGCTCTGTACCTCGAGAGCGTGACGTATTTTGGATCGCGGGCTCGAGACCAGGTGGGGGCAGTTTGCTTTTGCCGCGATCTTATACGGTCTCTGGAAGTTTAAGTATTAGAAACGAACATAGATTTATATCAACTGCTGTCGTGGCGCGGTTGGTTGCTCTGTACCTCGAGAGCGTGACGTATTTTGGATCGCGGGCTCGAGACCAGGTGGGGGCAGTTTGCTTTTGCCGCGATCTTATACGGTCTCTGGAAGTTTAAGTATTAGAAACGAACATAGATTTATATCAACTGCTGTCGTGGCGCGGTTGGTTGCTCTGTACCTCGAGAGCGTGACGTATTTTGGATCGCGGGCTCGAGACCAGGTGGGGGCAGTTTGCTTTTGCCGCGATCTTATACGGTCTCTGGAAGTTTAAGTATTAGAAACGAACATAGATTTATATCAACTGCTGTCGTGGCGCGGTTGGTTGCTCTGTACCTCGAGAGCGTGACGTATTTTTGGATCGCGGGCTCGAGACCAGGTGGGGGCAGTTTGCTTTTGCCACGATCTTATACGGTCTCTGGAAGTTTAAGTATTAGAAACGAACATAGATTTATATCAACTGCTGTCGTGGCGCGGTTGGTTGCTCTGTACCTCGAGAGCGTGACGTATTTTGGATCGCGGGCTCGAGACCAGGTGGGGGCAGTTTGCTTTTGCCGCGATCTTATACGGTCTCTGGAAGTTTAAGTATTAGAAACGAACATAGATTTATATCAACTGCTGTCGTGGCGCGGTTGGTTGCTCTGTACCTCGAGAGCGTGACGTATTTTGGATCGCGGGCTCGAGACCAGGTGGGGGCAGTTTGCTTTTGCCGCGATCTTATACGGTCTCTGGAAGTTTAAGTATTAGAAACGAACATAGATTTATATCAACTGCTGTCGTGGCGCGGTTGGTTGCTCTGTACCTCGAGAGCGTGACGTATTTTTGGATCGCGGGCTCGAGACCAGGTGGGGGCAGTTTGCTTTTGCCGCGATCTTATACGGTCTCTGGAAGTTTAAGTATTAGAAACGAACATAGATTTATATCAACTGCTGTCGTGGCGCGGTTGGTTGCTCTGTACCTCGAGAGCGTGACGTATTTTGGATCGCGGGCTCGAGACCAGGTGGGGGCAGTTTGCTTTTGCCGCGATCTTATACGGTCTCTGGAAGTTTAAGTATTAGAAACGAACATAGATTTATATCAACTGCTGTCGTGGCGCGGTTGGTTGCTCTGTACCTCGAGAGCGTGACGTATTTTGGATCGCGGGCTCGAGACCAGGTGGGGGCAGTTTGCTTTTGCCGCGATCTTATACGGTCTCTGGAAGTTTAAGTATTAGAAACGAACATAGATTTATATCAACTGCTGTCGTGGCGCGGTTGGTTGCTCTGTACCTCGAGAGCGTGACGTATTTTTGGATCGCGGGCTCGAGACCAGGTGGGGGCAGTTTGCTTTTGCCGCGATCTTATACGGTCTCTGGAAGTTTAAGTATTAGAAACGAACATAGATTTATATCAACTGCTGTCGTGGCGCGGTTGGTTGCTCTGTACCTCGAGAGCGTGACGTATTTTGGATCGCGGGCTCGAGACCAGGTGGGGGCAGTTTGCTTTTGCCGCGATCTTATACGGTCTCTGGAAGTTTAAGTATTAGAAACGAACATAGATTTATATCAACTGCTGTCGTGGCGCGGTTGGTTGCTCTGTACCTCGAGAGCGTGACGTATTTTGGATCGCGGGCTCGAGACCAGGTGGGGGCAGTTTGCTTTTGCCGCGATCTTATACGGTCTCTGGAAGTTTAAGTATTAGAAACGAACATAGATTTATATCAACTGCTGTCGTGGCGCGGTTGGTTGCTCTGTACCTCGAGAGCGTGACGTATTTTGGATCGCGGGCTCGAGACCAGGTGGGGGCAGTTTGCTTTTGCCGCGATCTTATACGGTCTCTGGAAGTTTAAGTATTAGAAACGAACATAGATTTATATCAACTGCTGTCGTGGCGCGGTTGGTTGCTCTGTACCTCGAGAGCGTGACGTATTTTTGGATCGCGGGCTCGAGACCAGGTGGGGGCAGTTTGCTTTTGCCGCGATCTTATACGGTCTCTGGAAGTTTAAGTATTAGAAACGAACATAGATTTATATCAACTGCTGTCGTGGCGCGGTTGGTTGCTCTGTACCTCGAGAGCGTGACGTATTTTGGATCGCGGGCTCGAGACCAGGTGGGGGCAGTTTGCTTTTGCCGCGATCTTATACGGTCTCTGGAAGTTTAAGTATTAGAAACGAACATAGATTTATATCAACTGCTGTCGTGGCGCGGTTGGTTGCTCTGTACCTCGAGAGCGTGACGTATTTTGGATCGCGGGCTCGAGACCAGGTGGGGGCAGTTTGCTTTTGCCGCGATCTTATACGGTCTCTGGAAGTTTAAGTATTAGAAACGAACATAGATTTATATCAACTGCTGTCGTGGCGCGGTTGGTTGCTCTGTACCTCGAGAGCGTGACGTATTTTGGATCGCGGGCTCGAGACCAGGTGGGGGCAGTTTGCTTTTGCCGCGATCTTATACGGTCTCTGGAAGTTTAAGTATTAGAAACGAACATAGATTTATATCAACTGCTGTCGTGGCGCGGTTGGTTGCTCTGTACCTCGAGAGCGTGACGTATTTTGGATCGCGGGCTCGAGACCAGGTGGGGGCAGTTTGCTTTTGCCGCGATCTTATACGGTCTCTGGAAGTTTAAGTATTAGAAACGAACATAGATTTATATCAACTGCTGTCGTGGCGCGGTTGGTTGCTCTGTACCTCGAGAGCGTGACGTATTTTTGGATCGCGGGCTCGAGACCAGGTGGGGGCAGTTTGCTTTTGCCGCGATCTTATACGGTCTCTGGAAGTTTAAGTATTAGAAACGAACATAGATTTATATCAACTGCTGTCGTGGCGCGGTTGGTTGCTCTGTACCTCGAGAGCGTGACGTATTTTTGGATCGCGGGCTCGAGACCAGGTGGGGGCAGTTTGCTTTTGCCGCGATCTTATACGGTCTCTGGAAGTTTAAGTATTAGAAACGAACATAGATTTATATCAACTGCTGTCGTGGCGCGGTTGGTTGCTCTGTACCTCGAGAGCGTGACGTATTTTGGATCGCGGGCTCGAGACCAGGTGGGGGCAGTTTGCTTTTGCCGCGATCTTATACGGTCTCTGGAAGTTTAAGTATTAGAAACGAACATAGATTTATATCAACTGCTGTCGTGGCGCGGTTGGTTGCTCTGTACCTCGAGAGCGTGACGTATTTTGGATCGCGGGCTCGAGACCAGGTGGGGGCAGTTTGCTTTTGCCGCGATCTTATACGGTCTCTGGAAGTTTAAGTATTAGAAACGAACATAGATTTATATCAACTGCTGTCGTGGCGCGGTTGGTTGCTCTGTACCTCGAGAGCGTGACGTATTTTGGATCGCGGGCTCGAGACCAGGTGGGGGCAGTTTGCTTTTGCCGCGATCTTATACGGTCTCTGGAAGTTTAAGTATTAGAAACGAACATAGATTTATATCAACTGCTGTCGTGGCGCGGTTGGTTGCTCTGTACCTCGAGAGCGTGACGTATTTTGGATCGCGGGCTCGAGACCAGGTGGGGGCAGTTTGCTTTTGCCGCGATCTTATACGGTCTCTGGAAGTTTAAGTATTAGAAACGAACATAGATTTATATCAACTGCTGTCGTGGCGCGGTTGGTTGCTCTGTACCTCGAGAGCGTGACGTATTTTTGGATCGCGGGCTCGAGACCAGGTGGGGGCAGTTTGCTTTTGCCGCGATCTTATACGGTCTCTGGAAGTTTAAGTATTAGAAACGAACATAGATTTATATCAACTGCTGTCGTGGCGCGGTTGGTTGCTCTGTACCTCGAGAGCGTGACGTATTTTGGATCGCGGGCTCGAGACCAGGTGGGGGCAGTTTGCTTTTGCCGCGATCTTATACGGTCTCTGGAAGTTTAAGTATTAGAAACGAACATAGATTTATATCAACTGCTGTCGTGGCGCGGTTGGTTGCTCTGTACCTCGAGAGCGTGACGTATTTTGGATCGCGGGCTCGAGACCAGGTGGGGGCAGTTTGCTTTTGCCGCGATCTTATACGGTCTCTGGAAGTTTAAGTATTAGAAACGAACATAGATTTATATCAACTGCTGTCGTGGCGCGGTTGGTTGCTCTGTACCTCGAGAGCGTGACGTATTTTGGATCGCGGGCTCGAGACCAGGTGGGGGCAGTTTGCTTTTGCCGCGATCTTATACGGTCTCTGGAAGTTTAAGTATTAGAAACGAACATAGATTTATATCAACTGCTGTCGTGGCGCGGTTGGTTGCTCTGTACCTCGAGAGCGTGACGTATTTTGGATCGCGGGCTCGAGACCAGGTGGGGGCAGTTTGCTTTTGCCGCGATCTTATACGGTCTCTGGAAGTTTAAGTATTAGAAACGAACATAGATTTATATCAACTGCTGTCGTGGCGCGGTTGGTTGCTCTGTACCTCGAGAGCGTGACGTATTTTGGATCGCGGGCTCGAGACCAGGTGGGGGCAGTTTGCTTTTGCCGCGATCTTATACGGTCTCTGGAAGTTTAAGTATTAGAAACGAACATAGATTTATATCAACTGCTGTCGTGGCGCGGTTGGTTGCTCTGTACCTCGAGAGCGTGACGTATTTTTGGATCGCGGGCTCGAGACCAGGTGGGGGCAGTTTGCTTTTGCCGCGATCTTATACGGTCTCTGGAAGTTTAAGTATTAGAAACGAACATAGATTTATATCAACTGCTGTCGTGGCGCGGTTGGTTGCTCTGTACCTCGAGAGCGTGACGTATTTTGGATCGCGGGCTCGAGACCAGGTGGGGGCAGTTTGCTTTTGCCGCGATCTTATACGGTCTCTGGAAGTTTAAGTATTAGAAACGAACATAGATTTATATCAACTGCTGTCGTGGCGCGGTTGGTTGCTCTGTACCTCGAGAGCGTGACGTATTTTGGATCGCGGGCTCGAGACCAGGTGGGGGCAGTTTGCTTTTGCCGCGATCTTATACGGTCTCTGGAAGTTTAAGTATTAGAAACGAACATAGATTTATATCAACTGCTGTCGTGGCGCGGTTGGTTGCTCTGTACCTCGAGAGCGTGACGTATTTTGGATCGCGGGCTCGAGACCAGGTGGGGGCAGTTTGCTTTTGCCGCGATCTTATACGGTCTCTGGAAGTTTAAGTATTAGAAACGAACATAGATTTATATCAACTGCTGTCGTGGCGCGGTTGGTTGCTCTGTACCTCGAGAGCGTGACGTATTTTGGATCGCGGGCTCGAGACCAGGTGGGGGCAGTTTGCTTTTGCCGCGATCTTATACGGTCTCTGGAAGTTTAAGTATTAGAAACGAACATAGATTTATATCAACTGCTGTCGTGGCGCGGTTGGTTGCTCTGTACCTCGAGAGCGTGACGTATTTTGGATCGCGGGCTCGAGACCAGGTGGGGGCAGTTTGCTTTTGCCGCGATCTTATACGGTCTCTGGAAGTTTAAGTATTAGAAACGAACATAGATTTATATCAACTGCTGTCGTGGCGCGGTTGGTTGCTCTGTACCTCGAGAGCGTGACGTATTTTGGATCGCGGGCTCGAGACCAGGTGGGGGCAGTTTGCTTTTGCCGCGATCTTATACGGTCTCTGGAAGTTTAAGTATTAGAAACGAACATAGATTTATATCAACTGCTGTCGTGGCGCGGTTGGTTGCTCTGTACCTCGAGAGCGTGACGTATTTTGGATCGCGGGCTCGAGACCAGGTGGGGGCAGTTTGCTTTTGCCGCGATCTTATACGGTCTCTGGAAGTTTAAGTATTAGAAACGAACATAGATTTATATCAACTGCTGTCGTGGCGCGGTTGGTTGCTCTGTACCTCGAGAGCGTGACGTATTTTGGATCGCGGGCTCGAGACCAGGTGGGGGCAGTTTGCTTTTGCCGCGATCTTATACGGTCTCTGGAAGTTTAAGTATTAGAAACGAACATAGATTTATATCAACTGCTGTCGTGGCGCGGTTGGTTGCTCTGTACCTCGAGAGCGTGACGTATTTTTGGATCGCGGGCTCGAGACCAGGTGGGGGCAGTTTGCTTTTGCCGCGATCTTATACGGTCTCTGGAAGTTTAAGTATTAGAAACGAACATAGATTTATATCAACTGCTGTCGTGGCGCGGTTGGTTGCTCTGTACCTCGAGAGCGTGACGTATTTTGGATCGCGGGCTCGAGACCAGGTGGGGGCAGTTTGCTTTTGCCGCGATCTTATACGGTCTCTGGAAGTTTAAGTATTAGAAACGAACATAGATTTATATCAACTGCTGTCGTGGCGCGGTTGGTTGCTCTGTACCTCGAGAGCGTGACGTATTTTGGATCGCGGGCTCGAGACCAGGTGGGGGCAGTTTGCTTTTGCCGCGATCTTATACGGTCTCTGGAAGTTTAAGTATTAGAAACGAACATAGATTTATATCAACTGCTGTCGTGGCGCGGTTGGTTGCTCTGTACCTCGAGAGCGTGACGTATTTTGGATCGCGGGCTCGAGACCAGGTGGGGGCAGTTTGCTTTTGCCGCGATCTTATACGGTCTCTGGAAGTTTAAGTATTAGAAACGAACATAGATTTATATCAACTGCTGTCGTGGCGCGGTTGGTTGCTCTGTACCTCGAGAGCGTGACGTATTTTGGATCGCGGGCTCGAGACCAGGTGGGGGCAGTTTGCTTTTGCCGCGATCTTATACGGTCTCTGGAAGTTTAAGTATTAGAAACGAACATAGATTTATATCAACTGCTGTCGTGGCGCGGTTGGTTGCTCTGTACCTCGAGAGCGTGACGTATTTTGGATCGCGGGCTCGAGACCAGGTGGGGGCAGTTTGCTTTTGCCGCGATCTTATACGGTCTCTGGAAGTTTAAGTATTAGAAACGAACATAGATTTATATCAACTGCTGTCGTGGCGCGGTTGGTTGCTCTGTACCTCGAGAGCGTGACGTATTTTGGATCGCGGGCTCGAGACCAGGTGGGGGCAGTTTGCTTTTGCCGCGATCTTATACGGTCTCTGGAAGTTTAAGTATTAGAAACGAACATAGATTTATATCAACTGCTGTCGTGGCGCGGTTGGTTGCTCTGTACCTCGAGAGCGTGACGTATTTTGGATCGCGGGCTCGAGACCAGGTGGGGGCAGTTTGCTTTTGCCGCGATCTTATACGGTCTCTGGAAGTTTAAGTATTAGAAACGAACATAGATTTATATCAACTGCTGTCGTGGCGCGGTTGGTTGCTCTGTACCTCGAGAGCGTGACGTATTTTGGATCGCGGGCTCGAGACCAGGTGGGGGCAGTTTGCTTTTGCCGCGATCTTATACGGTCTCTGGAAGTTTAAGTATTAGAAACGAACATAGATTTATATCAACTGCTGTCGTGGCGCGGTTGGTTGCTCTGTACCTCGAGAGCGTGACGTATTTTGGATCGCGGGCTCGAGACCAGGTGGGGGCAGTTTGCTTTTGCCGCGATCTTATACGGTCTCTGGAAGTTTAAGTATTAGAAACGAACATAGATTTATATCAACTGCTGTCGTGGCGCGGTTGGTTGCTCTGTACCTCGAGAGCGTGACGTATTTTGGATCGCGGGCTCGAGACCAGGTGGGGGCAGTTTGCTTTTGCCGCGATCTTATACGGTCTCTGGAAGTTTAAGTATTAGAAACGAACATAGATTTATATCAACTGCTGTCGTGGCGCGGTTGGTTGCTCTGTACCTCGAGAGCGTGACGTATTTTGGATCGCGGGCTCGAGACCAGGTGGGGGCAGTTTGCTTTTGCCGCGATCTTATACGGTCTCTGGAAGTTTAAGTATTAGAAACGAACATAGATTTATATCAACTGCTGTCGTGGCGCGGTTGGTTGCTCTGTACCTCGAGAGCGTGACGTATTTTGGATCGCGGGCTCGAGACCAGGTGGGGGCAGTTTGCTTTTGCCGCGATCTTATACGGTCTCTGGAAGTTTAAGTATTAGAAACGAACATAGATTTATATCAACTGCTGTCGTGGCGCGGTTGGTTGCTCTGTACCTCGAGAGCGTGACGTATTTTGGATCGCGGGCTCGAGACCAGGTGGGGGCAGTTTGCTTTTGCCGCGATCTTATACGGTCTCTGGAAGTTTAAGTATTAGAAACGAACATAGATTTATATCAACTGCTGTCGTGGCGCGGTTGGTTGCTCTGTACCTCGAGAGCGTGACGTATTTTGGATCGCGGGCTCGAGACCAGGTGGGGGCAGTTTGCTTTTGCCGCGATCTTATACGGTCTCTGGAAGTTTAAGTATTAGAAACGAACATAGATTTATATCAACTGCTGTCGTGGCGCGGTTGGTTGCTCTGTACCTCGAGAGCGTGACGTATTTTGGATCGCGGGCTCGAGACCAGGTGGGGGCAGTTTGCTTTTGCCGCGATCTTATACGGTCTCTGGAAGTTTAAGTATTAGAAACGAACATAGATTTATATCAACTGCTGTCGTGGCGCGGTTGGTTGCTCTGTACCTCGAGAGCGTGACGTATTTTGGATCGCGGGCTCGAGACCAGGTGGGGGCAGTTTGCTTTTGCCGCGATCTTATACGGTCTCTGGAAGTTTAAGTATTAGAAACGAACATAGATTTATATCAACTGCTGTCGTGGCGCGGTTGGTTGCTCTGTACCTCGAGAGCGTGACGTATTTTGGATCGCGGGCTCGAGACCAGGTGGGGGCAGTTTGCTTTTGCCGCGATCTTATACGGTCTCTGGAAGTTTAAGTATTAGAAACGAACATAGATTTATATCAACTGCTGTCGTGGCGCGGTTGGTTGCTCTGTACCTCGAGAGCGTGACGTATTTTGGATCGCGGGCTCGAGACCAGGTGGGGGCAGTTTGCTTTTGCCGCGATCTTATACGGTCTCTGGAAGTTTAAGTATTAGAAACGAACATAGATTTATATCAACTGCTGTCGTGGCGCGGTTGGTTGCTCTGTACCTCGAGAGCGTGACGTATTTTGGATCGCGGGCTCGAGACCAGGTGGGGGCAGTTTGCTTTTGCCGCGATCTTATACGGTCTCTGGAAGTTTAAGTATTAGAAACGAACATAGATTTATATCAACTGCTGTCGTGGCGCGGTTGGTTGCTCTGTACCTCGAGAGCGTGACGTATTTTGGATCGCGGGCTCGAGACCAGGTGGGGGCAGTTTGCTTTTGCCGCGATCTTATACGGTCTCTGGAAGTTTAAGTATTAGAAACGAACATAGATTTATATCAACTGCTGTCGTGGCGCGGTTGGTTGCTCTGTACCTCGAGAGCGTGACGTATTTTGGATCGCGGGCTCGAGACCAGGTGGGGGCAGTTTGCTTTTGCCGCGATCTTATACGGTCTCTGGAAGTTTAAGTATTAGAAACGAACATAGATTTATATCAACTGCTGTCGTGGCGCGGTTGGTTGCTCTGTACCTCGAGAGCGTGACGTATTTTGGATCGCGGGCTCGAGACCAGGTGGGGGCAGTTTGCTTTTGCCGCGATCTTATACGGTCTCTGGAAGTTTAAGTATTAGAAACGAACATAGATTTATATCAACTGCTGTCGTGGCGCGGTTGGTTGCTCTGTACCTCGAGAGCGTGACGTATTTTGGATCGCGGGCTCGAGACCAGGTGGGGGCAGTTTGCTTTTGCCGCGATCTTATACGGTCTCTGGAAGTTTAAGTATTAGAAACGAACATAGATTTATATCAACTGCTGTCGTGGCGCGGTTGGTTGCTCTGTACCTCGAGAGCGTGACGTATTTTGGATCGCGGGCTCGAGACCAGGTGGGGGCAGTTTGCTTTTGCCGCGATCTTATACGGTCTCTGGAAGTTTAAGTATTAGAAACGAACATAGATTTATATCAACTGCTGTCGTGGCGCGGTTGGTTGCTCTGTACCTCGAGAGCGTGACGTATTTTGGATCGCGGGCTCGAGACCAGGTGGGGGCAGTTTGCTTTTGCCGCGATCTTATACGGTCTCTGGAAGTTTAAGTATTAGAAACGAACATAGATTTATATCAACTGCTGTCGTGGCGCGGTTGGTTGCTCTGTACCTCGAGAGCGTGACGTATTTTGGATCGCGGGCTCGAGACCAGGTGGGGGCAGTTTGCTTTTGCCGCGATCTTATACGGTCTCTGGAAGTTTAAGTATTAGAAACGAACATAGATTTATATCAACTGCTGTCGTGGCGCGGTTGGTTGCTCTGTACCTCGAGAGCGTGACGTATTTTGGATCGCGGGCTCGAGACCAGGTGGGGGCAGTTTGCTTTTGCCGCGATCTTATACGGTCTCTGGAAGTTTAAGTATTAGAAACGAACATAGATTTATATCAACTGCTGTCGTGGCGCGGTTGGTTGCTCTGTACCTCGAGAGCGTGACGTATTTTGGATCGCGGGCTCGAGACCAGGTGGGGGCAGTTTGCTTTTGCCGCGATCTTATACGGTCTCTGGAAGTTTAAGTATTAGAAACGAACATAGATTTATATCAACTGCTGTCGTGGCGCGGTTGGTTGCTCTGTACCTCGAGAGCGTGACGTATTTTGGATCGCGGGCTCGAGACCAGGTGGGGGCAGTTTGCTTTTGCCGCGATCTTATACGGTCTCTGGAAGTTTAAGTATTAGAAACGAACATAGATTTATATCAACTGCTGTCGTGGCGCGGTTGGTTGCTCTGTACCTCGAGAGCGTGACGTATTTTGGATCGCGGGCTCGAGACCAGGTGGGGGCAGTTTGCTTTTGCCGCGATCTTATACGGTCTCTGGAAGTTTAAGTATTAGAAACGAACATAGATTTATATCAACTGCTGTCGTGGCGCGGTTGGTTGCTCTGTACCTCGAGAGCGTGACGTATTTTGGATCGCGGGCTCGAGACCAGGTGGGGGCAGTTTGCTTTTGCCGCGATCTTATACGGTCTCTGGAAGTTTAAGTATTAGAAACGAACATAGATTTATATCAACTGCTGTCGTGGCGCGGTTGGTTGCTCTGTACCTCGAGAGCGTGACGTATTTTGGATCGCGGGCTCGAGACCAGGTGGGGGCAGTTTGCTTTTGCCGCGATCTTATACGGTCTCTGGAAGTTTAAGTATTAGAAACGAACATAGATTTATATCAACTGCTGTCGTGGCGCGGTTGGTTGCTCTGTACCTCGAGAGCGTGACGTATTTTGGATCGCGGGCTCGAGACCAGGTGGGGGCAGTTTGCTTTTGCCGCGATCTTATACGGTCTCTGGAAGTTTAAGTATTAGAAACGAACATAGATTTATATCAACTGCTGTCGTGGCGCGGTTGGTTGCTCTGTACCTCGAGAGCGTGACGTATTTTGGATCGCGGGCTCGAGACCAGGTGGGGGCAGTTTGCTTTTGCCGCGATCTTATACGGTCTCTGGAAGTTTAAGTATTAGAAACGAACATAGATTTATATCAACTGCTGTCGTGGCGCGGTTGGTTGCTCTGTACCTCGAGAGCGTGACGTATTTTGGATCGCGGGCTCGAGACCAGGTGGGGGCAGTTTGCTTTTGCCGCGATCTTATACGGTCTCTGGAAGTTTAAGTATTAGAAACGAACATAGATTTATATCAACTGCTGTCGTGGCGCGGTTGGTTGCTCTGTACCTCGAGAGCGTGACGTATTTTGGATCGCGGGCTCGAGACCAGGTGGGGGCAGTTTGCTTTTGCCGCGATCTTATACGGTCTCTGGAAGTTTAAGTATTAGAAACGAACATAGATTTATATCAACTGCTGTCGTGGCGCGGTTGGTTGCTCTGTACCTCGAGAGCGTGACGTATTTTGGATCGCGGGCTCGAGACCAGGTGGGGGCAGTTTGCTTTTGCCGCGATCTTATACGGTCTCTGGAAGTTTAAGTATTAGAAACGAACATAGATTTATATCAACTGCTGTCGTGGCGCGGTTGGTTGCTCTGTACCTCGAGAGCGTGACGTATTTTGGATCGCGGGCTCGAGACCAGGTGGGGGCAGTTTGCTTTTGCCGCGATCTTATACGGTCTCTGGAAGTTTAAGTATTAGAAACGAACATAGATTTATATCAACTGCTGTCGTGGCGCGGTTGGTTGCTCTGTACCTCGAGAGCGTGACGTATTTTGGATCGCGGGCTCGAGACCAGGTGGGGGCAGTTTGCTTTTGCCGCGATCTTATACGGTCTCTGGAAGTTTAAGTATTAGAAACGAACATAGATTTATATCAACTGCTGTCGTGGCGCGGTTGGTTGCTCTGTACCTCGAGAGCGTGACGTATTTTGGATCGCGGGCTCGAGACCAGGTGGGGGCAGTTTGCTTTTGCCGCGATCTTATACGGTCTCTGGAAGTTTAAGTATTAGAAACGAACATAGATTTATATCAACTGCTGTCGTGGCGCGGTTGGTTGCTCTGTACCTCGAGAGCGTGACGTATTTTGGATCGCGGGCTCGAGACCAGGTGGGGGCAGTTTGCTTTTGCCGCGATCTTATACGGTCTCTGGAAGTTTAAGTATTAGAAACGAACATAGATTTATATCAACTGCTGTCGTGGCGCGGTTGGTTGCTCTGTACCTCGAGAGCGTGACGTATTTTGGATCGCGGGCTCGAGACCAGGTGGGGGCAGTTTGCTTTTGCCGCGATCTTATACGGTCTCTGGAAGTTTAAGTATTAGAAACGAACATAGATTTATATCAACTGCTGTCGTGGCGCGGTTGGTTGCTCTGTACCTCGAGAGCGTGACGTATTTTGGATCGCGGGCTCGAGACCAGGTGGGGGCAGTTTGCTTTTGCCGCGATCTTATACGGTCTCTGGAAGTTTAAGTATTAGAAACGAACATAGATTTATATCAACTGCTGTCGTGGCGCGGTTGGTTGCTCTGTACCTCGAGAGCGTGACGTATTTTTGGATCGCGGGCTCGAGACCAGGTGGGGGCAGTTTGCTTTTGCCGCGATCTTATACGGTCTCTGGAAGTTTAAGTATTAGAAACGAACATAGATTTATATCAACTGCTGTCGTGGCGCGGTTGGTTGCTCTGTACCTCGAGAGCGTGACGTATTTTGGATCGCGGGCTCGAGACCAGGTGGGGGCAGTTTGCTTTTGCCGCGATCTTATACGGTCTCTGGAAGTTTAAGTATTAGAAACGAACATAGATTTATATCAACTGCTGTCGTGGCGCGGTTGGTTGCTCTGTACCTCGAGAGCGTGACGTATTTTGGATCGCGGGCTCGAGACCAGGTGGGGGCAGTTTGCTTTTGCCGCGATCTTATACGGTCTCTGGAAGTTTAAGTATTAGAAACGAACATAGATTTATATCAACTGCTGTCGTGGCGCGGTTGGTTGCTCTGTACCTCGAGAGCGTGACGTATTTTGGATCGCGGGCTCGAGACCAGGTGGGGGCAGTTTGCTTTTGCCGCGATCTTATACGGTCTCTGGAAGTTTAAGTATTAGAAACGAACATAGATTTATATCAACTGCTGTCGTGGCGCGGTTGGTTGCTCTGTACCTCGAGAGCGTGACGTATTTTGGATCGCGGGCTCGAGACCAGGTGGGGGCAGTTTGCTTTTGCCGCGATCTTATACGGTCTCTGGAAGTTTAAGTATTAGAAACGAACATAGATTTATATCAACTGCTGTCGTGGCGCGGTTGGTTGCTCTGTACCTCGAGAGCGTGACGTATTTTGGATCGCGGGCTCGAGACCAGGTGGGGGCAGTTTGCTTTTGCCGCGATCTTATACGGTCTCTGGAAGTTTAAGTATTAGAAACGAACATAGATTTATATCAACTGCTGTCGTGGCGCGGTTGGTTGCTCTGTACCTCGAGAGCGTGACGTATTTTGGATCGCGGGCTCGAGACCAGGTGGGGGCAGTTTGCTTTTGCCGCGATCTTATACGGTCTCTGGAAGTTTAAGTATTAGAAACGAACATAGATTTATATCAACTGCTGTCGTGGCGCGGTTGGTTGCTCTGTACCTCGAGAGCGTGACGTATTTTGGATCGCGGGCTCGAGACCAGGTGGGGGCAGTTTGCTTTTGCCGCGATCTTATACGGTCTCTGGAAGTTTAAGTATTAGAAACGAACATAGATTTATATCAACTGCTGTCGTGGCGCGGTTGGTTGCTCTGTACCTCGAGAGCGTGACGTATTTTGGATCGCGGGCTCGAGACCAGGTGGGGGCAGTTTGCTTTTGCCGCGATCTTATACGGTCTCTGGAAGTTTAAGTATTAGAAACGAACATAGATTTATATCAACTGCTGTCGTGGCGCGGTTGGTTGCTCTGTACCTCGAGAGCGTGACGTATTTTGGATCGCGGGCTCGAGACCAGGTGGGGGCAGTTTGCTTTTGCCGCGATCTTATACGGTCTCTGGAAGTTTAAGTATTAGAAACGAACATAGATTTATATCAACTGCTGTCGTGGCGCGGTTGGTTGCTCTGTACCTCGAGAGCGTGACGTATTTTGGATCGCGGGCTCGAGACCAGGTGGGGGCAGTTTGCTTTTGCCGCGATCTTATACGGTCTCTGGAAGTTTAAGTATTAGAAACGAACATAGATTTATATCAACTGCTGTCGTGGCGCGGTTGGTTGCTCTGTACCTCGAGAGCGTGACGTATTTTGGATCGCGGGCTCGAGACCAGGTGGGGGCAGTTTGCTTTTGCCGCGATCTTATACGGTCTCTGGAAGTTTAAGTATTAGAAACGAACATAGATTTATATCAACTGCTGTCGTGGCGCGGTTGGTTGCTCTGTACCTCGAGAGCGTGACGTATTTTGGATCGCGGGCTCGAGACCAGGTGGGGGCAGTTTGCTTTTGCCGCGATCTTATACGGTCTCTGGAAGTTTAAGTATTAGAAACGAACATAGATTTATATCAACTGCTGTCGTGGCGCGGTTGGTTGCTCTGTACCTCGAGAGCGTGACGTATTTTGGATCGCGGGCTCGAGACCAGGTGGGGGCAGTTTGCTTTTGCCGCGATCTTATACGGTCTCTGGAAGTTTAAGTATTAGAAACGAACATAGATTTATATCAACTGCTGTCGTGGCGCGGTTGGTTGCTCTGTACCTCGAGAGCGTGACGTATTTTGGATCGCGGGCTCGAGACCAGGTGGGGGCAGTTTGCTTTTGCCGCGATCTTATACGGTCTCTGGAAGTTTAAGTATTAGAAACGAACATAGATTTATATCAACTGCTGTCGTGGCGCGGTTGGTTGCTCTGTACCTCGAGAGCGTGACGTATTTTGGATCGCGGGCTCGAGACCAGGTGGGGGCAGTTTGCTTTTGCCGCGATCTTATACGGTCTCTGGAAGTTTAAGTATTAGAAACGAACATAGATTTATATCAACTGCTGTCGTGGCGCGGTTGGTTGCTCTGTACCTCGAGAGCGTGACGTATTTTGGATCGCGGGCTCGAGACCAGGTGGGGGCAGTTTGCTTTTGCCGCGATCTTATACGGTCTCTGGAAGTTTAAGTATTAGAAACGAACATAGATTTATATCAACTGCTGTCGTGGCGCGGTTGGTTGCTCTGTACCTCGAGAGCGTGACGTATTTTGGATCGCGGGCTCGAGACCAGGTGGGGGCAGTTTGCTTTTGCCGCGATCTTATACGGTCTCTGGAAGTTTAAGTATTAGAAACGAACATAGATTTATATCAACTGCTGTCGTGGCGCGGTTGGTTGCTCTGTACCTCGAGAGCGTGACGTATTTTGGATCGCGGGCTCGAGACCAGGTGGGGGCAGTTTGCTTTTGCCGCGATCTTATACGGTCTCTGGAAGTTTAAGTATTAGAAACGAACATAGATTTATATCAACTGCTGTCGTGGCGCGGTTGGTTGCTCTGTACCTCGAGAGCGTGACGTATTTTGGATCGCGGGCTCGAGACCAGGTGGGGGCAGTTTGCTTTTGCCGCGATCTTATACGGTCTCTGGAAGTTTAAGTATTAGATTAGAAACGAACATAGATTTATATCAACTGCTGTCGTGGCGCGGTTGGTTGCTCTGTACCTCGAGAGCGTGACGTATTTTGGATCGCGGGCTCGAGACCAGGTGGGGGCAGTTTGCTTTTGCCGCGATCTTATACGGTCTCTGGAAGTTTAAGTATTAGAAACGAACATAGATTTATATCAACTGCTGTCGTGGCGCGGTTGGTTGCTCTGTACCTCGAGAGCGTGACGTATTTTTGGATCGCGGGCTCGAGACCAGGTGGGGGCAGTTTGCTTTTGCCGCGATCTTATACGGTCTCTGGAAGTTTAAGTATTAGAAACGAACATAGATTTATATCAACTGCTGTCGTGGCGCGGTTGGTTGCTCTGTACCTCGAGAGCGTGACGTATTTTGGATCGCGGGCTCGAGACCAGGTGGGGGCAGTTTGCTTTTGCCGCGATCTTATACGGTCTCTGGAAGTTTAAGTATTAGAAACGAACATAGATTTATATCAACTGCTGTCGTGGCGCGGTTGGTTGCTCTGTACCTCGAGAGCGTGACGTATTTTTGGATCGCGGGCTCGAGACCAGGTGGGGGCAGTTTGCTTTTGCCGCGATCTTATACGGTCTGGAAGTTTAAGTATTAGAAACGAACATAGATTTATACAACTGCTGTCGTGGCGCGGTTGGTTGCTCTGTACCTCGAGAGCGTGACGTATTTTGGATCGCGGGCTCGAGACCAGGTGGGGGCAGTTTGCTTTTGCCGCGATCTTATACGGTCTCTGGAAGTTTAAGTATTAGAAACGAACATAGATTTATATCAACTGCTGTCGTGGCGCGGTTGGTTGCTCTGTACCTCGAGAGCGTGACGTATTTTGGATCGCGGGCTCGAGACCAGGTGGGGGCAGTTTGCTTTTGCCGCGATCTTATACGGTCTCTGGAAGTTTAAGTATTAGAAACGAACATAGATTTATATCAACTGCTGTCGTGGCGCGGTTGGTTGCTCTGTACCTCGAGAGCGTGACGTATTTTGGATCGCGGGCTCGAGACCAGGTGGGGGCAGTTTGCTTTTGCCGCGATCTTATACGGTCTCTGGAAGTTTAAGTATTAGAAACGAACATAGATTTATATCAACTGCTGTCGTGGCGCGGTTGGTTGCTCTGTACCTCGAGAGCGTGACGTATTTTGGATCGCGGGCTCGAGACCAGGTGGGGGCAGTTTGCTTTTGCCGCGATCTTATACGGTCTCTGGAAGTTTAAGTATTAGAAACGAACATAGATTTATATCAACTGCTGTCGTGGCGCGGTTGGTTGCTCTGTACCTCGAGAGCGTGACGTATTTTGGATCGCGGGCTCGAGACCAGGTGGGGGCAGTTTGCTTTTGCCGCGATCTTATACGGTCTCTGGAAGTTTAAGTATTAGAAACGAACATAGATTTATATCAACTGCTGTCGTGGCGCGGTTGGTTGCTCTGTACCTCGAGAGCGTGACGTATTTTGGATCGCGGGCTCGAGACCAGGTGGGGGCAGTTTGCTTTTGCCGCGATCTTATACGGTCTCTGGAAGTTTAAGTATTAGAAACGAACATAGATTTATATCAACTGCTGTCGTGGCGCGGTTGGTTGCTCTGTACCTCGAGAGCGTGACGTATTTTGGATCGCGGGCTCGAGACCAGGTGGGGGCAGTTTGCTTTTGCCGCGATCTTATACGGTCTCTGGAAGTTTAAGTATTAGAAACGAACATAGATTTATATCAACTGCTGTCGTGGCGCGGTTGGTTGCTCTGTACCTCGAGAGCGTGACGTATTTTGGATCGCGGGCTCGAGACCAGGTGGGGGCAGTTTGCTTTTGCCGCGATCTTATACGGTCTCTGGAAGTTTAAGTATTAGAAACGAACATAGATTTATATCAACTGCTGTCGTGGCGCGGTTGGTTGCTCTGTACCTCGAGAGCGTGACGTATTTTGGATCGCGGGCTCGAGACCAGGTGGGGGCAGTTTGCTTTTGCCGCGATCTTATACGGTCTCTGGAAGTTTAAGTATTAGAAACGAACATAGATTTATATCAACTGCTGTCGTGGCGCGGTTGGTTGCTCTGTACCTCGAGAGCGTGACGTATTTTGGATCGCGGGCTCGAGACCAGGTGGGGGCAGTTTGCTTTTGCCGCGATCTTATACGGTCTCTGGAAGTTTAAGTATTAGAAACGAACATAGATTTATATCAACTGCTGTCGTGGCGCGGTTGGTTGCTCTGTACCTCGAGAGCGTGACGTATTTTGGATCGCGGGCTCGAGACCAGGTGGGGGCAGTTTGCTTTTGCCGCGATCTTATACGGTCTCTGGAAGTTTAAGTATTAGAAACGAACATAGATTTATATCAACTGCTGTCGTGGCGCGGTTGGTTGCTCTGTACCTCGAGAGCGTGACGTATTTTGGATCGCGGGCTCGAGACCAGGTGGGGGCAGTTTGCTTTTGCCGCGATCTTATACGGTCTCTGGAAGTTTAAGTATTAGAAACGAACATAGATTTATATCAACTGCTGTCGTGGCGCGGTTGGTTGCTCTGTACCTCGAGAGCGTGACGTATTTTGGATCGCGGGCTCGAGACCAGGTGGGGGCAGTTTGCTTTTGCCGCGATCTTATACGGTCTCTGGAAGTTTAAGTATTAGAAACGAACATAGATTTATATCAACTGCTGTCGTGGCGCGGTTGGTTGCTCTGTACCTCGAGAGCGTGACGTATTTTGGATCGCGGGCTCGAGACCAGGTGGGGGCAGTTTGCTTTTGCCGCGATCTTATACGGTCTCTGGAAGTTTAAGTATTAGAAACGAACATAGATTTATATCAACTGCTGTCGTGGCGCGGTTGGTTGCTCTGTACCTCGAGAGCGTGACGTATTTTGGATCGCGGGCTCGAGACCAGGTGGGGGCAGTTTGCTTTTGCCGCGATCTTATACGGTCTCTGGAAGTTTAAGTATTAGAAACGAACATAGATTTATATCAACTGCTGTCGTGGCGCGGTTGGTTGCTCTGTACCTCGAGAGCGTGACGTATTTTTGGATCGCGGGCTCGAGACCAGGTGGGGGCAGTTTGCTTTTGCCGCGATCTTATACGGTCTCTGGAAGTTTAAGTATTAGAAACGAACATAGATTTATATCAACTGCTGTCGTGGCGCGGTTGGTTGCTCTGTACCTCGAGAGCGTGACGTATTTTGGATCGCGGGCTCGAGACCAGGTGGGGGCAGTTTGCTTTTGCCGCGATCTTATACGGTCTCTGGAAGTTTAAGTATTAGAAACGAACATAGATTTATATCAACTGCTGTCGTGGCGCGGTTGGTTGCTCTGTACCTCGAGAGCGTGACGTATTTTGGATCGCGGGCTCGAGACCAGGTGGGGGCAGTTTGCTTTTGCCGCGATCTTATACGGTCTCTGGAAGTTTAAGTATTAGAAACGAACATAGATTTATATCAACTGCTGTCGTGGCGCGGTTGGTTGCTCTGTACCTCGAGAGCGTGACGTATTTTTGGATCGCGGGCTCGAGACCAGGTGGGGGCAGTTTGCTTTTGCCGCGATCTTATACGGTCTCTGGAAGTTTAAGTATTAGAAACGAACATAGATTTATATCAACTGCTGTCGTGGCGCGGTTGGTTGCTCTGTACCTCGAGAGCGTGACGTATTTTGGATCGCGGGCTCGAGACCAGGTGGGGGCAGTTTGCTTTTGCCGCGATCTTATACGGTCTCTGGAAGTTTAAGTATTAGAAACGAACATAGATTTATATCAACTGCTGTCGTGGCGCGGTTGGTTGCTCTGTACCTCGAGAGCGTGACGTATTTTGGATCGCGGGCTCGAGACCAGGTGGGGGCAGTTTGCTTTTGCCGCGATCTTATACGGTCTCTGGAAGTTTAAGTATTAGAAACGAACATAGATTTATATCAACTGCTGTCGTGGCGCGGTTGGTTGCTCTGTACCTCGAGAGCGTGACGTATTTTGGATCGCGGGCTCGAGACCAGGTGGGGGCAGTTTGCTTTTGCCGCGATCTTATACGGTCTCTGGAAGTTTAAGTATTAGAAACGAACATAGATTTATATCAACTGCTGTCGTGGCGCGGTTGGTTGCTCTGTACCTCGAGAGCGTGACGTATTTTGGATCGCGGGCTCGAGACCAGGTGGGGGCAGTTTGCTTTTGCCGCGATCTTATACGGTCTCTGGAAGTTTAAGTATTAGAAACGAACATAGATTTATATCAACTGCTGTCGTGGCGCGGTTGGTTGCTCTGTACCTCGAGAGCGTGACGTATTTTGGATCGCGGGCTCGAGACCAGGTGGGGGCAGTTTGCTTTTGCCGCGATCTTATACGGTCTCTGGAAGTTTAAGTATTAGAAACGAACATAGATTTATATCAACTGCTGTCGTGGCGCGGTTGGTTGCTCTGTACCTCGAGAGCGTGACGTATTTTGGATCGCGGGCTCGAGACCAGGTGGGGGCAGTTTGCTTTTGCCGCGATCTTATACGGTCTCTGGAAGTTTAAGTATTAGAAACGAACATAGATTTATATCAACTGCTGTCGTGGCGCGGTTGGTTGCTCTGTACCTCGAGAGCGTGACGTATTTTGGATCGCGGGCTCGAGACCAGGTGGGGGCAGTTTGCTTTTGCCGCGATCTTATACGGTCTCTGGAAGTTTAAGTATTAGAAACGAACATAGATTTATATCAACTGCTGTCGTGGCGCGGTTGGTTGCTCTGTACCTCGAGAGCGTGACGTATTTTTGGATCGCGGGCTCGAGACCAGGTGGGGGCAGTTTGCTTTTGCCGCGATCTTATACGGTCTCTGGAAGTTTAAGTATTAGAAACGAACATAGATTTATATCAACTGCTGTCGTGGCGCGGTTGGTTGCTCTGTACCTCGAGAGCGTGACGTATTTTGGATCGCGGGCTCGAGACCAGGTGGGGGCAGTTTGCTTTTGCCGCGATCTTATACGGTCTCTGGAAGTTTAAGTATTAGAAACGAACATAGATTTATATCAACTGCTGTCGTGGCGCGGTTGGTTGCTCTGTACCTCGAGAGCGTGACGTATTTTGGATCGCGGGCTCGAGACCAGGTGGGGGCAGTTTGCTTTTGCCGCGATCTTATACGGTCTCTGGAAGTTTAAGTATTAGAAACGAACATAGATTTATATCAACTGCTGTCGTGGCGCGGTTGGTTGCTCTGTACCTCGAGAGCGTGACGTATTTTGGATCGCGGGCTCGAGACCAGGTGGGGGCAGTTTGCTTTTGCCGCGATCTTATACGGTCTCTGGAAGTTTAAGTATTAGAAACGAACATAGATTTATATCAACTGCTGTCGTGGCGCGGTTGGTTGCTCTGTACCTCGAGAGCGTGACGTATTTTGGATCGCGGGCTCGAGACCAGGTGGGGGCAGTTTGCTTTTGCCGCGATCTTATACGGTCTCTGGAAGTTTAAGTATTAGAAACGAACATAGATTTATATCAACTGCTGTCGTGGCGCGGTTGGTTGCTCTGTACCTCGAGAGCGTGACGTATTTTGGATCGCGGGCTCGAGACCAGGTGGGGGCAGTTTGCTTTTGCCGCGATCTTATACGGTCTCTGGAAGTTTAAGTATTAGAAACGAACATAGATTTATATCAACTGCTGTCGTGGCGCGGTTGGTTGCTCTGTACCTCGAGAGCGTGACGTATTTTTGGATCGCGGGCTCGAGACCAGGTGGGGGCAGTTTGCTTTTGCCGCGATCTTATACGGTCTCTGGAAGTTTAAGTATTAGAAACGAACATAGATTTATATCAACTGCTGTCGTGGCGCGGTTGGTTGCTCTGTACCTCGAGAGCGTGACGTATTTTTGGATCGCGGGCTCGAGACCAGGTGGGGGCAGTTTGCTTTTGCCGCGATCTTATACGGTCTCTGGAAGTTTAAGTATTAGAAACGAACATAGATTTATATCAACTGCTGTCGTGGCGCGGTTGGTTGCTCTGTACCTCGAGAGCGTGACGTATTTTGGATCGCGGGCTCGAGACCAGGTGGGGGCAGTTTGCTTTTGCCGCGATCTTATACGGTCTCTGGAAGTTTAAGTATTAGAAACGAACATAGATTTATATCAACTGCTGTCGTGGCGCGGTTGGTTGCTCTGTACCTCGAGAGCGTGACGTATTTTGGATCGCGGGCTCGAGACCAGGTGGGGGCAGTTTGCTTTTGCCGCGATCTTATACGGTCTCTGGAAGTTTAAGTATTAGAAACGAACATAGATTTATATCAACTGCTGTCGTGGCGCGGTTGGTTGCTCTGTACCTCGAGAGCGTGACGTATTTTTGGATCGCGGGCTCGAGACCAGGTGGGGGCAGTTTGCTTTTGCCGCGATCTTATACGGTCTCTGGAAGTTTAAGTATTAGAAACGAACATAGATTTATATCAACTGCTGTCGTGGCGCGGTTGGTTGCTCTGTACCTCGAGAGCGTGACGTATTTTGGATCGCGGGCTCGAGACCAGGTGGGGGCAGTTTGCTTTTGCCGCGATCTTATACGGTCTCTGGAAGTTTAAGTATTAGAAACGAACATAGATTTATATCAACTGCTGTCGTGGCGCGGTTGGTTGCTCTGTACCTCGAGAGCGTGACGTATTTTTGGATCGCGGGCTCGAGACCAGGTGGGGGCAGTTTGCTTTTGCCGCGATCTTATACGGTCTCTGGAAGTTTAAGTATTAGAAACGAACATAGATTTATATCAACTGCTGTCGTGGCGCGGTTGGTTGCTCTGTACCTCGAGAGCGTGACGTATTTTGGATCGCGGGCTCGAGACCAGGTGGGGGCAGTTTGCTTTTGCCGCGATCTTATACGGTCTCTGGAAGTTTAAGTATTAGAAACGAACATAGATTTATATCAACTGCTGTCGTGGCGCGGTTGGTTGCTCTGTACCTCGAGAGCGTGACGTATTTTTGGATCGCGGGCTCGAGACCAGGTGGGGGCAGTTTGCTTTTGCCGCGATCTTATACGGTCTCTGGAAGTTTAAGTATTAGAAACGAACATAGATTTATATCAACTGCTGTCGTGGCGCGGTTGGTTGCTCTGTACCTCGAGAGCGTGACGTATTTTGGATCGCGGGCTCGAGACCAGGTGGGGGCAGTTTGCTTTTGCCGCGATCTTATACGGTCTCTGGAAGTTTAAGTATTAGAAACGAACATAGATTTATATCAACTGCTGTCGTGGCGCGGTTGGTTGCTCTGTACCTCGAGAGCGTGACGTATTTTGGATCGCGGGCTCGAGACCAGGTGGGGGCAGTTTGCTTTTGCCGCGATCTTATACGGTCTCTGGAAGTTTAAGTATTAGAAACGAACATAGATTTATATCAACTGCTGTCGTGGCGCGGTTGGTTGCTCTGTACCTCGAGAGCGTGACGTATTTTTGGATCGCGGGCTCGAGACCAGGTGGGGGCAGTTTGCTTTTGCCGCGATCTTATACGGTCTCTGGAAGTTTAAGTATTAGAAACGAACATAGATTTATATCAACTGCTGTCGTGGCGCGGTTGGTTGCTCTGTACCTCGAGAGCGTGACGTATTTTGGATCGCGGGCTCGAGACCAGGTGGGGGCAGTTTGCTTTTGCCGCGATCTTATACGGTCTCTGGAAGTTTAAGTATTAGAAACGAACATAGATTTATATCAACTGCTGTCGTGGCGCGGTTGGTTGCTCTGTACCTCGAGAGCGTGACGTATTTTTGGATCGCGGGCTCGAGACCAGGTGGGGGCAGTTTGCTTTTGCCGCGATCTTATACGGTCTCTGGAAGTTTAAGTATTAGAAACGAACATAGATTTATATCAACTGCTGTCGTGGCGCGGTTGGTTGCTCTGTACCTCGAGAGCGTGACGTATTTTTGGATCGCGGGCTCGAGACCAGGTGGGGGCAGTTTGCTTTTGCCGCGATCTTATACGGTCTCTGGAAGTTTAAGTATTAGAAACGAACATAGATTTATATCAACTGCTGTCGTGGCGCGGTTGGTTGCTCTGTACCTCGAGAGCGTGACGTATTTTGGATCGCGGGCTCGAGACCAGGTGGGGGCAGTTTGCTTTTGCCGCGATCTTATACGGTCTCTGGAAGTTTAAGTATTAGAAACGAACATAGATTTATATCAACTGCTGTCGTGGCGCGGTTGGTTGCTCTGTACCTCGAGAGCGTGACGTATTTTTGGATCGCGGGCTCGAGACCAGGTGGGGGCAGTTTGCTTTTGCCGCGATCTTATACGGTCTCTGGAAGTTTAAGTATTAGAAACGAACATAGATTTATATCAACTGCTGTCGTGGCGCGGTTGGTTGCTCTGTACCTCGAGAGCGTGACGTATTTTTGGATCGCGGGCTCGAGACCAGGTGGGGGCAGTTTGCTTTTGCCGCGATCTTATACGGTCTCTGGAAGTTTAAGTATTAGAAACGAACATAGATTTATATCAACTGCTGTCGTGGCGCGGTTGGTTGCTCTGTACCTCGAGAGCGTGACGTATTTTTGGATCGCGGGCTCGAGACCAGGTGGGGGCAGTTTGCTTTTGCCGCGATCTTATACGGTCTCTGGAAGTTTAAGTATTAGAAACGAACATAGATTTATATCAACTGCTGTCGTGGCGCGGTTGGTTGCTCTGTACCTCGAGAGCGTGACGTATTTTTGGATCGCGGGCTCGAGACCAGGTGGGGGCAGTTTGCTTTTGCCGCGATCTTATACGGTCTCTGGAAGTTTAAGTATTAGAAACGAACATAGATTTATATCAACTGCTGTCGTGGCGCGGTTGGTTGCTCTGTACCTCGAGAGCGTGACGTATTTTTGGATCGCGGGCTCGAGACCAGGTGGGGGCAGTTTGCTTTTGCCGCGATCTTATACGGTCTCTGGAAGTTTAAGTATTAGAAACGAACATAGATTTATATCAACTGCTGTCGTGGCGCGGTTGGTTGCTCTGTACCTCGAGAGCGTGACGTATTTTGGATCGCGGGCTCGAGACCAGGTGGGGGCAGTAGTTTGCTTTTGCGGCGATCTCATACGGTCTCTGGGAACTTTAAGTATTAGAAACGAACATAGATTTATATCAACTGCTGTCGTGGCGCGGTTGGTTGTGCTCTGTACCTCGAGAGCGTGACGTATTTTGGATCGCGGGCTCGAGACCAGGTGGGGGCAGTTAGCTTTTTCCACGATCTCATACGGTCTCTGGGAACTTTAAGTATTAGAAACGAACATAGATTTATATCAACTGCTGTCGTGGCGCGGTTGGTTGCTCTGTACCTCGAGAGCGTGACGTATTTTGGATCGCGGGCTCGAGACCAGGTGGGGGCAGTTTGCTTTTTCCGCCATCTTATACGGTCTCTGGGAACTTTAAGTATTAGAAACGAACATAGATTTATATCAACTGCTGTCGTGGCGCGGTTGGTTGCTCTGTACCTCGAGAGCGTGACGTATTTTGGATCGCGGGCTCGAGACCAGGTGGGGGCAGTTTGCTTTTGCCGCGATCTTATACGGTCTCTGGGAACTTTAAGTATTAGAAACGAACATAGATTTATATCAACTGCTGTCGTGGCGCGGTTGGTTGCTCTGTACCTCGAGAGCGTGACGTATTTTGGATCGCGGGCTCGAGACCAGGTGGGGGCAGTTTGCTTTTGCCGAGATCTTATACGGTCTCTGGGAACTTTAAGTATTAGAAACGAACATAGATTTATATCAACTGCTGTCGTGGCGCGGTTGGTTGCTCTGTACCTCGAGAGCGTGACGTATTTTGGATCGCGGGCTCGAGACCAGGTGGGGGCAGTTTGCTTTTGCCGCGATCTCATACGGTCTCTGGAACTTTAAATATTAGAAACGAACATAGATTTATATCAACTGCTGTCGTGGCGCGGTTGGTTGCTCTGTACCTCGAGAGCGTGACGTATTTTGGATCGCGGGCTCGAGACCAGGTGGGGCAGTTAGCTTTTTCCGCGATCTCATACGGTCTCTGGGAACTTTAAGTATTAGAAACGAACATAGATTTATATCAACTGCTGTCGTGGCGCGGTTGGTTGCTCTGTACCTCGAGAGCGTGACGTATTTTGGATCGCGGGCTCGAGACCAGGTGGGGGCAGTTTGCTTTTGCCGCGATCTCATACGGTCTCTGGAACTTTAAGTATTAGAAACGAACATAGATTTATATCAACTGCTGTCGTGGCGCGGTTGGTTGCTCTGTACCTCGAGAGCGTGACGTATTTTGGATCGCGGGCTCGAGACCAGGTGGGGGCAGTTTGCTTTTGCCGCGATCTCATACGGTCTCTGGGAACTTTAAGTATTAGAAACGAACATAGATTTATATCAACTGCTGTCGTGGCGCGGTTGGTTGCTCTGTACCTCGAGAGCGTGACGTATTTTGGATCGCGGGCTCGAGACCAGGTGGGGGCAGTTTGTTTTTTCCGCGATCTCATACGGTCTCTGGAACTTTAAGTATTAGAAACGAACATAGATTTATATCAACTGCTGTCGTGGCGCGGTTGGTTGCTCTGTACCTCGAGAGCGTGACGTATTTTGGATCGCGGGCTCGAGACCAGGTGGGGGCAGTTTGCTTTTGCCGGGTTCTTATACGGTCTCTTGGAACTTTAAGTATTAGAAACGAACATAGATTTATATCAACTGCTGTCGTGGCGCGGTTGGTTGCTCTGTACCTCGAGAGCGTGACGTATTTTGGATTGCGGGCTCGAGACCAGGTGGGGGCAGTTTGCTTTTGCCGCGATCTTATACGGCCCCTGGAACTTTAAGTATTAGAAACGAACATAGATTTATATCAACTGCTGTCGTGGCGCGGTTGGTTGTTCTGTACCTCGAGAGCGTGACGTATTTTGGATCGCGGGCTCGAGACCAGGTGGGGGCAGTTTGCTTTTGCGGCGATCTCATACGGTCTCTGGAACTTTAAGTATTAGAAACGAACATAGATTTATATCAACTGCTGTCGTGGCGCGGTTGGTTGCTCTGGACCTCGAGAGCGTGACGTATTTTGGATCGCGGGCTCGAGACCAGGTGTGGCAGTTTGCTTTTGCCGCGATATGGTACGGTCTCTGGGAACTTTAAGTATTAGAAACGAACACAGATTTATATCAACTGCTGTCGTGGCGCGGTTGGTTGCTCTGTACCTCGAGAGCGTGACGTATTTTGGATCGCGGGCTCGAGACCAGGTGTGGCAGTTTGCTTTTGCCGCGATATGGTACGGTCTCTGGGAACTTTAAGTATTAGAAACGAACATAGATTTATATCAACTGCTGTCGTGGCGCGGTTGGTTGCTCTGTACCTCGAGAGCGTGACGTATTTTGGATCGCGGGCTCGAGACCAGGTGGGGGCAGTTTGCTTTTGCCGCGATATGGTACGGTCTCTGGGAACTTTAAGTATTAGAAACGAACATAGATTTATATCAACTGCTGTCGTGGCGCGGTTGGTTGCTCTGTACCTCGAGAGCGTGACGTATTTTGGATCGCGGGCTCGAGACCAGGTGGGGGCAGTTTGCTTTTGCCGGGTTCTTATACGGTCTCTGGGAACTTTAAGTATTAGAAACGAACATAGATTTATATCAACTGCTGTCGTGGCGCGGTTGGTTGCTCTGTACCTCGAGAGCGTGACGTATTTTGGATCGCGGGCTCGAGACCAGGTGGGGGCAGTTTGCTTTTGCCGCGATCTTATACGGCCCCTGGAACTTTAAGTATTAGAAACCAACATAGATTTATATCAACTGCTGTCGTGGCGCGGTTGGTTGTTCTGTACCTCGAGAGCGTGACGTATTTTGGATCGCGGGCTCGAGACCAGGTGGGGGCAGTTTGCTTTTGCGGCGATCTCATACGGTCTCTGGAACTTTAAGTATTAGAAACGAACATAGATTTATATCAACTGCTGTCGTGGCGCGGTTGGTTGCTCTGTACCTCGAGAGCGTGACGTATTTTGGATCGCGGGCTCGAGACCAGGTGGGGCAGTTTGCTTTTGCCGCGATATGGTACGGTCTCTGGGAACTTTAAGTATTAGAAACGAACATAGATTTATATCAACTGCTGTCGTGGCGCGGTTGGTTGCTCTGTACCTCGAGAGCGTGACGTATTTTGGATCGCGGGCTCGAGACCAGGTGTGGCAGTTTGCTTTTGCCGCGATATGGTACGGTCTCTGGGAACTTTAAGTATTAGAAACGAACATAGATTTATATCAACTGCTGTCGTGGCGCGGTTGGTTGCTCTGTACCTCGAGAGCGTGACGTATTTTGGATCGCGGGCTCGAGACCAGGTGGGGGCAGTTTGCTTTTGCCGCGATATGGTACGGTCTCTGGGAACTTTAAGTATTAGAAACGAACATAGATTTATATCAACTGCTGTCGTGGCGCGGTTGGTTGCTCTGTACCTCGAGAGCGTGACGTATTTTGGATCGCGGGCTCGAGACCAGGTGGGCACAGTTTGCTTTTGCCGCGATCTCATACGGTCTCTGGGAACTTTAAGTATTAGAAACGAACATAGATTTATATCAACTGCTGTCGTGGCGCGGTTGGTTGCTCTGTACCTCGAGAGCGTGACGTATTTTGGATCGCGGGCTCGAGACCAGCTGGGGGCAGTTTGCTTTTGCCGCGATCTCATACGGTCTCTGGGAACTTTAAGTATTAGAAACGAACATAGATTTATATCAACTGCTGTCGTGGCGCGGTTGGTTGCTCTGTACCTCGAGAGCGTGACGTATTTTGGATCGCGGGCTCGAGACCAGCTGGGGGCAGTCAGCTTTTGCCGCGATCTCATACGGTCTCTGGGAACTTTAAGTATTAGAAACGAACATAGATTTATATCAACTGCTGTCGTGGCGCGGTTGGTTGCTCTGTACCTCGAGAGCGTGACGTATTTTGGATCGCGGGCTCGAGACCAGGTGGGGCAGTTTGCTTTTGCCGCGATCTTATACGGCCCCTGGAACTTTAAGTATTAGAAACGAACATAGATTTATATCAACTGCTGTCGTGGCGCGGTTGGTTGCTCTGTACCTCGAGAGCGTGACGTATTTTGGATCTCGGGCTCGAGACCAGGTGGGGGCATTTTGCTTTTGCCGCGATCTGGTACGGTCTCTGGAACTTTAAGTATTAGAAACGAACATAGATTTATATCAACTGCTGTCGTGGCGCGGTTGGTTGCTCTGTACCTCGAGAGCGTGACGTATTTTGGATCGCGGGCTCGAGATCAGGTGGGGGCAGTTTGCTTTTGCCGCGATCTCATACGGTCTTTGGAACTTTAAGTATTAGAAACGAACATAGATTTATATCAACTGCTGTCGTGACGCGGTTGGTTGCTCTGTTCCTCGAGAGCGTGACGTATTTTGGATCGCGGGCTCGAGACCAGGTGGGGGCAGTTTGCTTTTGCCGCGATCTCATACGGTCTCTAAGAACTTTAAGTATTAGAAACGAACATAGATTTATATCAACTGCTGTCGTGGCGCGGTTGGTTGCTCTGTACCTCGAGAGCGTGACGTATTTTGGATCGCGGGCTCGAGACCAGGTGGGGGCAGTTTGCTTTTGCCGCGATCTGGTACGGTCTCTGGGAACTTTAAGTATTAGAAACGAACATAGATTTATATCAACTGCTGTCGTGGCGCGGTTGGTTGCTCTGTACCTCGAGAGCGTGACGTATTTTGGATCGCGGGCTCGAGACCAGGTGGGGGCAGTTTGCTTTTGCCGCGATCTGGTACGGTCTCTGGGAACTTTAAGTATTAGAAACGAACATAGATTTATATCAACTGCTGTCGTGACGCGGTTGGTTGCTCTGTACCTCGAGAGCGTGACGTATTTTGGATCGCGGGCTCGAGACCAGGTGGGGGCAGTTTGCTTTTGCCGCGATCTCATACGGTCTCTGGGAACTTTAAGTATTAGAAACGAACATAGATTTATATCAACTGCTGTCGTGGTGCGGTTGGTTGCTCTGTACCTCGAGAGCGTGACGTATTTTGGATCGCGGGCTCGAGACCAGGTGGGGACAGTTTGTTTTTTCCGCGATCTCGTACGGTCTCTGGAACTTTAAGTATTAGAAACGAACATAGATTTATATCAACTGCTGTCGTGGCGCGGTTGGTTGCTCTGTACCTCGAGAGCGTGACGTATTTTGGATCGCGGGCTCGAGACCAGGTGGGGACAGTTTGTTTTTTCCGCGATTTCGTACGGTCTCTGGGAACTTTAAGTATTAGAAACGAACATAGATTTATATCAACTGCTGTCGTGGCGCGGTTGGTTGCTCTGTACCTCGAGAGCGTGACGTATTTTGGATCGCGGGCTCGAGACCAGGTGGGGGCAGTTTGCTTTTGCCGCGATATGGTACGGTCTCTGGAACTTTAAGTATTAAAAACGAACATAGATTTATATCAACTGCTGTCGTGGCGCGGTTGGTTGCTCTGTACCTCGAGAGCGTGACGTATTTTGGATCGCGGGCTCGAGACCAGGTGGGGGCAGTTTGCTTTTGCCGCGATCTTATACGGTCTCTGGGAACTTTAAGTATTAAAAACGAACATAGATTTATATCAACTGCTGTCGTGGCGCGGTTGGTTGCTCTGTACCTCGAGAGCGTGACGTATTTTGGATCGCGGGCTCGAGACCAGGTGGGGGCAGTTTGCTTTTGCCGCGATCTCATACGGTCTCTGGAACTTTAAGTATTAAAAACGAACATAGATTTATATTAACTGCTGTCGTGGCGCGGTTGGTTGCTCTGTACCTCGAGAGCGTGACGTATTTTGGATCGCGGGCTCGAGACCAGGTGGGGGCAGTTTGCTTTTTCCGCGATCTTATACGGTCTCTGGAACTTTAAGTATTAGAAACGAACATAGATTTATATCAACTGCTGTCGTGGCGCGGTTGGTTGCTCTGTACCTCGAGAGCGTGACGTATTTTGGATCGCGGGCTCGAGACCAGGTGGGGGCAGTTTGCTTTTGCCGCGATATGGTACGGTCTCTGGGAACTTTAAGTATTAGAAACGAACATAGATTTATATCAACTGCTGTCGTGGCGCGGTTGGTTGCTCTGTACCTCGAGAGCGTGACGTATTTTGGATCGCGGGCTCGAGACCAGCTGGGGGCAGTTTGCTTTTGCCGCGATCTCATACGGTCTCTGGGAACTTTAAGTATTAGAAACGAACATAGATTTATATCAACTGCTGTCGTGGCGCGGTTGGTTGCTCTGTACCTCGAGAGCGTGACGTATTTTGGATCGCGGGCTCGAGACCAGCTGGGGGCAGTCAGCTTTTGCCGCGATCTCATACGGTCTCTGGGAACTTTAAGTATTAGAAACGAACATAGATTTATATCAACTGCTGTCGTGGCGCGGTTGGTTGCTCTGTACCTCGAGAGCGTGACGTATTTTGGATCGCGGGCTCGAGACCAGGTGGGGCAGTTTGCTTTTGCCGCGATCTTATACGGCCCCTGGAACTTTAAGTATTAGAAACGAACATAGATTTATATCAACTGCTGTCGTGGCGCGGTTGGTTGCTCTGTACCTCGAGAGCGTGACGTATTTTGGATCGCGGGCTCGAGACCAGGTGGGGGCATTTTGCTTTTGCCGCGATCTGGTACGGTCTCTGGAACTTTAAGTATTAGAAACGAACATAGATTTATATCAACTGCTGTCGTGGCGCGGTTGGTTGCTCTGTACCTCGAGAGCGTGACGTATTTTGGATCGCGGGCTCGAGATCAGGTGGGGGCAGTTTGCTTTTGCCGCGATCTCATACGGTCTTTGGAACTTTAAGTATTAGAAACGAACATAGATTTATATCAACTGCTGTCGTGACGCGGTTGGTTGCTCTGTTCCTCGAGAGCGTGACGTATTTTGGATCGCGGGCTCGAGACCAGGTGGGGGCAGTTTGCTTTTGCCGCGATCTCATACGGTCTCTAAGAACTTTAAGTATTAGAAACGAACATAGATTTATATCAACTGCTGTCGTGGCGCGGTTGGTTGCTCTGTACCTCGAGAGCGTGACGTATTTTGGATCGCGGGCTCGAGACCAGGTGGGGGCAGTTTGCTTTTGCCGCGATCTGGTACGGTCTCTGGGAACTTTAAGTATTAGAAACGAACATAGATTTATATCAACTGCTGTCGTGGCGCGGTTGGTTGCTCTGTACCTCGAGAGCGTGACGTATTTTGGATCGCGGGCTCGAGACCAGGTGGGGGCAGTTTGCTTTTGCCGCGATCTGGTACGGTCTCTGGGAACTTTAAGTATTAGAAACGAACATAGATTTATATCAACTGCTGTCGTGACGCGGTTGGTTGCTCTGTACCTCGAGAGCGTGACGTATTTTGGATCGCGGGCTCGAGACCAGGTGGGGGCAGTTTGCTTTTGCCGCGATCTCATACGGTCTCTGGGAACTTTAAGTATTAGAAACGAACATAGATTTATATCAACTGCTGTCGTGGTGCGGTTGGTTGCTCTGTACCTCGAGAGCGTGACGTATTTTGGATCGCGGGCTCGAGACCAGGTGGGGACAGTTTGTTTTTTCCGCGATCTCGTACGGTCTCTGGAACTTTAAGTATTAGAAACGAACATAGATTTATATCAACTGCTGTCGTGGCGCGGTTGGTTGCTCTGTACCTCGAGAGCGTGACGTATTTTGGATCGCGGGCTCGAGACCAGGTGGGGACAGTTTGTTTTTTCCGCGATTTCGTACGGTCTCTGGGAACTTTAAGTATTAGAAACGAACATAGATTTATATCAACTGCTGTCGTGGCGCGGTTGGTTGCTCTGTACCTCGAGAGCGTGACGTATTTTGGATCGCGGGCTCGAGACCAGGTGGGGGCAGTTTGCTTTTGCCGCGATATGGTACGGTCTCTGGAACTTTAAGTATTAAAAACGAACATAGATTTATATCAACTGCTGTCGTGGCGCGGTTGGTTGCTCTGTACCTCGAGAGCGTGACGTATTTTGGATCGCGGGCTCGAGACCAGGTGGGGGCAGTTTGCTTTTGCCGCGATCTTATACGGTCTCTGGGAACTTTAAGTATTAAAAACGAACATAGATTTATATCAACTGCTGTCGTGGCGCGGTTGGTTGCTCTGTACCTCGAGAGCGTGACGTATTTTGGATCGCGGGCTCGAGACCAGGTGGGGGCAGTTTGCTTTTGCCGCGATCTCATACGGTCTCTGGAACTTTAAGTATTAAAAACGAACATAGATTTATATTAACTGCTGTCGTGGCGCGGTTGGTTGCTCTGTACCTCGAGAGCGTGACGTATTTTGGATCGCGGGCTCGAGACCAGGTGGGGGCAGTTTGCTTTTTCCGCGATCTTATACGGTCTCTGGAACTTTAAGTATTAGAAACGAACATAGATTTATATCAACTGCTGTCGTGGCGCGGTTGGTTGCTCTGTACCTCGAGAGCGTGACGTATTTTGGATCGCGGGCTCGAGACCAGGTGGGGGCAGTTTGCTTTTGCCGGGATCTTATACGGTCTCTGGGAACTTTAAGTATTAGAAACGAACATAGATTTATATCAACTGCTGTCGTGGCGCGGTTGGTTGCTCTGTACCTCGAGAGCGTGACGTATTTTGGATCGCGGGCTCGAGACCAGGTGGGGGCAGTTTGCTTTTGCCGCGATCTTATACGGTCTCTGGAACTTTAAGTATTAGAAACGAACATAGATTTATATCAACTGCTGTCGTGGCGCGGTTGGTTGCTCTGTACCTCGAGAGCGTGACGTATTTTGGATCGCGGGCTCGAGACCAGGTGGGGGCAGTTTGCTTTTGCCGCGATATGGTACGGTCTCTGGAACTTTAAGTATTAAAAACGAACATAGATTTATATCAACTGCTGTCGTGGCGCGGTTGGTTGCTCTGTACCTCGAGAGCGTGACGTATTTTGGATCGCGGGCTCGAGACCAGGTGGGGGCAGTTTGCTTTTGCCGCGATCTTATACGGTCTCTGGAACTTTAAGTATTAGAAACGAACATAGATTTATATCAACTGCTGTGGTGGCGCGGTTGGTTGCTCTGTACCTCGAGAGCGTGACGTATTTTGGATCGCGGGCTCGAGACCAGGTGGGGGCAGTTTGCTTTTGCCGCGATCTTATACGGTCTGTGGGAACTTTAAGTATTAGAAACGAACATAGATTTATATCAACTGCTGTCGTGGCGCGGTTGGTTGCTCTGTACCTCGAGAGCGTGACGTATTTTGGATCGCGGGCTCGAGACCAGGTGGGGGCAGTTTGCTTTTGCCGGGTTTTATACGGTCTCTGGGAACTTTAAGTATTAGAAACGAACATAGATTTATATCAACTGCTGTCGTGGCGCGGTTGGTTGCTCTGTACCTCGAGAGCGTGACGTATTTTGGATCGCGGGCTCGAGACCAGGTGGGGGCAGTTTGCTTTTGCCGGGTTCTTATACGGTCTCTGGGAACTTTAAGTATTAGAAACGAACATAGATTTATATCAACTGCTGTCGTGGCGCGGTTGGTTGCTCTGTACCTCGAGAGCGTGACGTATTTTGGATCGCGGGCTCGAGACCAGGTGGGGGCAGTTTGCTTTTGCCGGGTTCTTATACGGTCTCTGGGAAATTTAAGTATTAGAAACGAACATAGATTTATATCAACTGCTGTCGTGGCGCGGTTGGTTGCTCTGTACCTCGAGAGCGTGACGTATTTTGGATCGCGGGCTCGAGACCAGGTGGGGGCAGTTTGCTTTTGCCGGGTTCTTATACGGTCTCTGGGAAATTTAAGTATTAGAAACGAACATAGATTTATATCAACTGCTGTCGTGGCGCGGTTGGTTGCTCTGTACCTCGAGAGCGTGACGTATTTTGGATCGCGGGCTCGAGACCAGGTGGGGCAGTTTGCTTTTGCCGCGATCTTATACGGCCCCTGGAACTTTAAGTATTAGAAACGAACATAGATTTATATCAACTGCTGTCGTGGCGCGGTTGGTTGCTCTGTACCTCGAGAGCGTGACGTATTTTGGATCGCGGGCTCGAGACCAGGTGGGGGCAGTTTGCTTTTGCCGCGATCTTATACGGTCTCTGGGAACTTTAAGTATTAGAAACGAACATAAATTTATATCAACTGCTGTCGTGGCGCGGTTGGTTGCTCTGTACCTCGAGAGCGTGACGTATTTTGGATCGCGGGCTCGAGACCAGGTGGGGGCAGTTTGCTTTTGCCGCGATCTCATACGGTCTCTGGAACTTTAAGTATTAGAAACGAACATAGATTTATATCAACTGCTGTCGTGGCGCGGTTGGTTGCTCTGTACCTCGAGAGCGTGACGTATTTTGGATCGCGGGCTCGAGACCAGGTGGGGGCAGTTTGCTTTTGCCGGGTTTTTATACGGTCTCTGGGAACTTTAAGTATTAGAAACGAACATAGATTTATATCAACTGCTGTCGTGGCGCGGTTGGTTGCTCTGTACCTCGAGAGCGTGACGTATTTTGGATCGCGGGCTCGAGACCAGGTGGGGCAGTTTGCTTTTGCCGCGATCTTATACGGCCCCTGGAACTTTAAGTATTAGAAACGAACATAGATTTATATCAACTGCTGTCGTGGCGCGGTTGGTTGCTCTGTACCTCGAGAGCGTGACGTATTTTGGATCGCGGGCTCGAGACCAGGTGGGGGCAGTTTGCTTTTGCCGGGTTTTTATACGGTCTCTGGGAACTTTAAGTATTAGAAACGAACATAGATTTATATCAACTGCTGTCGTGGCGCGGTTGGTTGCTCTGTACCTCGAGAGCGTGACGTATTTTGGATCGCGGGCTCGAGACCAGGTGGGGGCAGTTTGCTTTTGCCGCGATCTCATACGGCACATGGAAATTTAAGTATTAGAAACGAACATAGATTTATATCAACTGCTGTCGTGGCGCGGTTGGTTGCTCTGTACCTCGAGAGCGTGACGTATTTTGAATCGCGGGCTCGAGACCAGGTGGGGGCAGTTTGCTTTTGCCGGGTTCTTATACGGTCTCTGGGAACTTTAAGTATTAGAAACGAACATAGATTTATATCAACTGCTGTCGTGGCGCGGTTGGTTGCTCTGTACCTCGAGAGCGTGACGTATTTTGGATCGCGGGCTCGAGACCAGGTGGGGGCAGTTTGCTTTTGCCGCGATCTTATACGGTCTCTGGGAACTTTAAGTATTAGAAACGAACATAGATTTATATCAACTGCTGTCGTGGCGCGGTTGGTTGCTCTGTACCTCGAGAGCGTGACGTATTTTGGATCGCGGGCTCGAGACCAGGTGGGGGCAGTTTGCTTTTGCCGGGTTTTTATACGGTCTCTGGGAACTTTAAGTATTAGAAACGAACATAGATTTATATCAACTGCTGTCGTGGCGCGGTTGGTTGCTCTGTACCTCGAGAGCGTGACGTATTTTGGATCGCGGGCTCGAGACCAGGTGGGGCAGTTTGCTTTTGCCGCGATCTTATACGGCCCCTGGAACTTTAAGTATTAGAAACGAACATAGATTTATATCAACTGCTGTCGTGGCGCGGTTGGTTGCTCTGTACCTCGAGAGCGTGACGTATTTTGGATCGCGGGCTCGAGACCAGGTGGGGGCAGTTTGCTTTTGCCGGGTTTTTATACGGTCTCTGGGAACTTTAAGTATTAGAAACGAACATAGATTTATATCAACTGCTGTCGTGGCGCGGTTGGTTGCTCTGTACCTCGAGAGCGTGACGTATTTTGGATCGCGGGCTCGAGACCAGGTGGGGGCAGTTTGCTTTTGCCGCGATCTCATACGGCCCATGGAAATTTAAGTATTAGAAACGAACATAGATTTATATCAACTGCTGTCGTGGCGCGGTTGGTTGCTCTGTACCTCGAGAGCGTGACGTATTTTGAATCGCGGGCTCGAGACCAGGTGGGGGCAGTTTGCTTTTGCCGAGATCT